>NC_061864.1:21848615-21981853 GCF_907164915.1 Impatiens glandulifera
TATTTAGTGTATTGATAGAACATTCATATTGCCTTCTGACAAAAATAGAATTTAATGCATAACAATTTTCGCTTTGAACCCACAACTACCTGTATTTTTTAGTTAAATCGAGAAGCAAAATTCTTGATTCGAGCAGGAATCCCATTTTAGATTAGGTATGAATAAAGTTGTCGGAATTATTCGTAATAAGATATTTTCTACAATTGAAAAGGTCTTATCAATAAAATTTCCATTTATCTGTGATCTAGGCAGGCTAGTTGGGCCGGTTCGATGGCTCTGCACACCTCTGCTAGGAAGCGTGTGGAATGGCCGAGAGCGGACCATTTTGGATATATAATCCAAGTCGAGAGTAGAGTGAAATTCCTTGTCGGGTAAGTTCCGACCCACACAAAAGGCGTAACGATCTGGGCATTGGAATTCCTCATTCTGGGTCAGTTATTAATACAATAATAAAGGGTGTTTTCTTGTTCTGGTATCCTTTCTCTTTTTCCTATTCAAAGATCAGCCCTTTGTCTCCGTATTTTCACATCTAGAATTATTTAGAGATGACTCAGGTGTAAAGAACTGAAACCTATCTCGAGCTTACGATCTTGATGAAGTAATGGCTGGGGAATTAGTCGAATTTGAAGAGGGTACTATAGGCATTGCTCTAAATTTGGAATCAAATAATGTTGGTGTTGTATTAATGGGTGATGGTTTGATGATACAAGAAGGAAGTTCTGTAAAAGCAACAGGGAAAATTAATGATCTTCAGGTCAGACATATTCTTTTATTCGTTCGTACATAGGCTTCTAGTACAAAATGAGCCACTTCAAATAGGTTCATTGCTTTAGCCCAGAATACGATTAATCCGGCTACGCCCTTCCTCGTCTCTGGGTGCCTAGGTATCCACCATAAGTCTTGCCTCGTTTGAACCTCGTCCTTAACTAAAGATTCTAACCGCACTTAAAAGTCAAATACTCTATCGGTGATTGCCCTTCTATGACCCTTACTGCCCAACTTGAGAGCGGACAGCTAATGCGTTCTTGGCCCATAGTAGGCCAAGAAATATTGATAGGGATGTGGGCAGGGGTTTTCGAGGAATACAAATAACCTCTGGGTTTTTTCAGATTTGGCGAGTAATTGAGTCCCGGGTTCTCCAATAGATTGACCTGCAATAATACCTACAACCTCTCCCAATTCGACCAGGTCACTCCTTTCTTCCGTGATGAACTGTTGGCATTAGTCTTGCTTCTGTGGACCGAGGATACCAATAGCCTCAATGGTCTTATTTCAGCCGGGCACGCCTTACGGCCTGATCTTAGGCCCTAACTCACCCTCCGTAGACGAACCTTAAGGAGGAACTCTTAGGTTTTCAGGGCATTGGATTCTCACCAATATTTGCATTCTAAATTCTACCAAATATACAAATAGAACCTAACCATACATGCCCTCTGATTATATCTTCCAAATCATCTACACTAACAATCCATCATTCTCCTCCAAATGGAGATTGTTTTGACCCCATAAGCGGGACCACCACCCAATAGCATGTTGTCGCCAGAAGCGTAACCCCTTATTTATTCTAGAGAATTTCCTAGCCCTGCCTTCGGCATCCCCCTCCTTGCGGTTAAGGTAACGACTTCAGGCATGACCAACTCCCATAGTGTGACGGACGGTGTGCACAAGGCCCGAGAACGAATTCACGACGCCACCCCTAATAGGTTGGTGAGATTTTATCTCTCATTGTGTTCACTGAAATAAAGGATGCTATAAATTTAGCAACACTTTTCCCCTAGATCTGCTATAGGAAAGGGATAATGTACAACTTCAAGTTGTCAATTATATCATTTCCCATACCAAGAAGCCCCAAATCCTTGACTTGGCCAGGCATGCACTGCTTTGGGTCCAGACCCATGACTTTTGTGTACCACTAGTTCCCCAAATGGAGATTGATTTGACCCCATAAGCGGGACCACCACCCAATAGCATCATGTCGCCAGAAGCGTGAATGTGACATTGTTTCTATCCATTTTTTAATGTCATAAATTTTTTATCTAGTAAATTTTCTAAATCCTCCTTGGGCGGATTCCTCCTTTTGCTCTTCAGCCTACGGGGTATTAGCAGCCGTTTCCAGCTATTGTTCGCAAGAAAAACTAATTTTCTTTCTTTTTTAATTACCTTCCTCGCGTACGCCTTATATATTTTTTTCAAGCGCAGAAGCCGCAGGATCAGAAATAGTAAAATTTATTCTCATAATAATAAATAAAGTCAAATATAGTAAAATTCTTTGTCAAAATTATCGAACGCTTAATGGGACCCCCGACTGTGTTTAACGGTTTCCTATTCCTATCGAGCAACTGAAGCAAAAAATCCCTTTTCTTTTGGAAAAAAATGTGGATTTTAAGTCACAAAAGCCAAAATTCTTATAAAGATAAATTCCATTAAAAAAGAGTAAATTTTCCATTAATTTACAGTTTCTTCTTTCTTCGAAGTTACCCTGAAAAAGAATTCCCTATTTAGGGTTTTTATTGAATCGTGGTTGTAGTATGAATATGGGGTTTTCATCAATTCAAAGGGTCTAGATACTAGTATGTATAACCATTAACATGGTTAAAGCGAAACAGTTAGAAGTTCAGACTCAGCATGGATCAAATAGGATTGTCTAGTTCCTATAGAATTTATCACTAAAATACTCCTAGATTGAGGCAGAAAATAGATGGGTGTATTGATCTAGAGAAACTTTCAATTGAAGCAAAGTTGTCGCCTTTACAGATAATAAAATCAGCTAATTGGGTTTGTTTGCAGTTGGATTCCAAATAATCTGTAAATTGTGAAATATTTTTTTATATTCTATAAAATATTAATTATATTTTAAAAAATATTTATTTTAATTATTGGTTAAAGTGGGGTAAGATTAATTATTTATATAATTGTGATTTATTGTTGAAAATTTTAGTTGCAGTATATTTTGAGGATATATTAAACTCGTTCGAAGCATCTATTGCTATTATTGTTATGTGAGACAATAGAGTATATAAAGGATAAATAATAAGTCTATTATGCTAGAGAAAATTAGGATATTAAATTTTTTATATTAAATGATATTAGGATTTGAATTTCTTTTTCATTTCTTATTTCATTTTAAGGCAATACCTAATATATCATTTTTCTCATGGAATAAGATCTCAATAATTTTGGTAATTTCCTTATCTTTAAAATAAAGTTTGGAAGAATAGTTAGAGTCAATTAATATTTTGATAATTAAAATTATTGTAAAATTGACCATGTTATCTTTTATTTAACAATATGACATTATTTTATAAATGATAATATTATTACATATATCTGCAAAGACATGTGTCAGTTGGATTATCACATTCTCCTTCAGCAGTTTTTCCAAAATGTTTTTGACAAACAGCAAGACACTTTGTGCCGGTACAATTGCCTTTTCCAACATAAATTTTGGCATAGTTTGCATCAACCATCGTAACGTTATTTCCTACATGAAAAATGCACATTAATTTTATAATAATGTAAATCTATCTTATATTTTAGATTTATTAGAAATCTATAATTACATTTTGTGGTTAAAAGAAATTTATTTATAAGAATGAATATTCAGCTAACTAAATATTTAGATTTATTAAGATATCAAGTTTTAATACTGAACATATTTGTTTCAACATAGTATTTTATGTTAACAATAAACTTTATCATACAAAAATATATAGCTAGCTAACAATGCATGAATTATATATTGAATGGTTTCTCTAAAAAAAATATAAAATATTTAAATATTGTTTACAAAACTAAATATATTTTGAAAGAAATTAAATATAAAAATACATATAATACTTTCAAAATAAAAATAACAATACTGAGAGTTGGTTAAATCAATCTAATATTTTATCATAGTGAAGTGTTTCGACCCCTATAATTTTTTATTCAAATATTGTCCCTTTCAATTTAAAAGTATAAATAAAAAATACCTGGAAAGCTCACAAGAAATAAAAGAACAATTCCTACGAAGGATGAAAAATATTTCATTGAGAAGATTTTTTAGTTTTCTTTACTAGCTGTGTGTATTATGTTGTAGAAAATAATAAAAACTTGTCTGGTTTTATAATAAAAAAAAAATATTAATTGAGTAGATAACCTTTCATAAGGAAAGAAATATTTTATTTAATTACTAGAATATTATGTAGATCTTTAAAATATTTAGTATAATCAGTATAAAAAAAGAGAATAACTTTTGGTTCAAAATCATATTTTATTGGAAAGTATATTATTAAAGATAATTCCTATAATATATGTTTCATTAAAAAATTATTAAGATCAAATAAATATATTTGATAATTAATAAATTTAGCAATTAGATTTTTGAATCAGATGGTTGATTATCTGAAAATTATATAAATAATCCAAGATTAAATAATCTAATTAAGATCTATAAAACTTATTTGAAAATAACAAGAAGTAACCCATACCCAAACTAGTCCTTAGTTTTATTTTAATAAGAATTAACAAAATCTCAAAATCTTATTTAAACAAAAGAAATATATAATAAAACATAATATATAGAAAATATAACTTATTTTCATTTGTAAATGTAAATGTGCTTTTTGAAAAATGAAAAATATTTGAAAAGGAATATATTTTTTAATCGTTTTAGGTTAGTAAAGTAAAATTTTGGGTCGGCCTAATATTTGGGGATAAGAAAATTTACCGATATTATAAGTATATCGAAAACAATATACTGCACTATATCAAAAATATCGATTTTTAAGAAACACCAAAAAGTGTAAGGTTTTGTACCGATATCTAAATTATTTGTATGGTAAAGGTATGAGCTTTTTAAATTTTTTATATATTGCGATATACCGAAATACCAAAATAATATTTATAAATTAATATATATATATATATAATAATTATAAGGAAATAAATAGATTTAATATTAATTTAATTATAGAAACATAAGTGAGTCTGCATTTATATCATCTTTAATGGGAACGCAAATCTTCTTATAATTGCTCTTTTTCTCTCCAACCGAATGTCCAGCGACGAATCTATGTAGGGGCTCGGATGGGCTCAAGCCCACCCCGAAAAGAAAAAAAAAATTATTTTTTTTACGGTAGAAATATGACATTACCCTTAATCTCTTAAAAAAAATTAATATAATTCGTTGTTTTTTTTATCTAATTATTAAAAAAATGGTAAAATTTTACTTTTATATACTTGTTTTTTTTTTTAAATTTTAGTTATTATTTTAAACCCACCCTAAATTTTTTTCAAACCCACCCCAGTTCAAAATTCTGGGTTCGTCCTTGCGAATGTCATTAGTAAATGCAAAATGTTTTGGATGCCCCTCTCTCCTCTTAGACTATCCACAGGGTATCAAATTTTTTCATTTAATACTCTGCCATGTCAGCTTAACACCTATTTTAACACCCACTTTTTAGCATATCCTACAGCATAGTGTTATTCAAGGTATCAAACTTATTTTTTCACTTTCTCTCACTTCCACATCATTTATACATAATTTCATTTTTTTTAACCACAAACAATATTATTCATCACTTGGTAAATCAAACATACAAATATTATTTAAAACGAAGAAGAAAACAAATACTCTAAACATTGGTAATTTGTTAAGTAGTGTTTTTAAAACTCTAATCGAGTGTTTTAAAATAAAATTTTAAAACGATTATTTCGCCTCTGAAGCTCTTCGAGAAGTTCTTTTTGCCTTTTGAGTAAAGATTCCTCCAACTCCCATTGTTGTTGAATCTCTTCGAGATTGAAATGGTCTGGGGGAATATTCATATAATGATATGAAGAAAGGTGGTACAAACAAGGATGATAATATAGTGGAAAATTTTAGAAATTTTTTGGTGTCCAAATGATACAAACCAAGTCTCTATTTATAGATCTCGAAAAATAAAAAATAATGATATATATTTTTTTTTGATCAATTATTATGCAAAAGTGTATTTAAAAAAGAAAACAAAAACAAAAAAGTAACCACAGCACTGTCACTTGGCACGCTGTGATTGGGCCACATCAAATTTGGTCCCGTATCAAAATATTATACCCATATTTTAACACTTAATTTTGATACTCTACTGCACCATTTGATATTATTTTAACACTCATTTGATACCTTATTTGACACCCTGCTGTGGATAGTCTTAGCATTATTCATTCCTCAATATCATTTTTTGAAAATGGCCCTTAATCTATTTTTTTATAAACAAATTGATCTTTCAATTATTTTTTTTTATTATTAAGATAAAAGTTATAATATTTTTTTAATGTATAATTAAATAATTAAATTATATTATACTTGAAATTTTATCTAATTTATTTTATATTTTATAATTTATTTTGTATTGTTACGTTACAAATAAGCATAATTTTTTTTTATTAATAATGTTTGTTTTAATATATTATGTTTGTTTATTTAAATGTATTATTAAATTATCTTGTTGTGTATGAATTATTGATATATAATTAATTTTATTAAATGAATGAGAAATTATTAGGGTTAAATATGTAAAGTTGATAAATATATAAATATTATTAAAAAGTTAGTGTAAGAAAAGAATATTTAAAGACTATTCTTTTGAGTTTGGAAATGAGTTTTTGGGTTGTAGATGAATTATTGTTTGATATGACGTTTACTGTATTTTGAGTTTGAGAATAAATTTTTGGGTTGAAGATGGTTTTAACTTAGGTAAAATGATAGTTAATCTTTTTAGGAGTAATTTGAGTCTTGATATGGTGGAAGTATTAATGTGTATAAAAAAGATTGACTAAAAGGAGATGAATTCAAATTAGAAAAAAATCATACATACGATGAACTTGAATTGTTCAATGAAAATTAACAAATTAAAAAAATAAGATATTTTTTTAATTAAGTCTAAATTAAATAATATTTATTATTATTATTATTATTATTATTATTATTATTATTATTATTATTATTATTATTATTATTATTATTATTATCTAACATGAAGTGTATAATCAATCTATTTATAAAAAACATTAAAGATACACGCGATTCTAGTCTATAGACAGTTCTAAATCTACCTCTCTTATCCAAGGCTGTTAAAATCTTGATTTTATTCTTAAAATTTTTCGATTTTACGATTTCACATTAAGGTAACGAGTCTTATTTTAAGTAAACTCTTAAATAAGTAAACTTTTACGATTTTAAATTTACAATAATAAGATTTTACAATTTTACAAGTTTATAAATAATTTCGATTTTACGATTTTATACGATTTTACGTTTAAAAAATAAATTTATATTTAAAAACTAAAAATAAAGTTATTATTTATTCAAATAAATTAATTAATATAATTAATTTTTTAAATATAATTTTTTTATAATGTTTTATTTTTAATTATTTTAATATTTAAATATATAAATTCTTTAAAATTGACTAAATATATAAAATATTTAATTATATATATATATATATATATATATATTAATAATAATAATAATATATAACTATTATTGTTTCAAATTAAACTTTTACGATTTCAGGTAAACTTTAGATTTTACGAGTTTATAAATGGCCAACGATTTTACGATTTTGATAGAATTGCTCCTATCTAATTTATTTTAAATTAAAAACTATTTTTATGTTTATATGATAATTTTAATTTTTTTTAATTAAATTTAATTTTTCACCTAGGCTAGTTTTTAAAAATGTTAGATTTTTAAAGAATATTTTATTTTACGATAAATATGCTTTTAATTTTGTGTAATGTTTATGTAATAACTATATTAAATTGATTTTTTTGTTTAAGTTATTATATTTTTAGGTATGAAAGTTATAATACCGATACAGTACCATACCGAAATTAATGTATGCCGAAATTAAGGTAAAATAAATGTGTAGATTTTTCTATAGCGAAACTTTCGGTAAGGTATAATATATGGATAAAAAAATTAAGGTATACCATATCGAATCACCCCTAGTAATATTAGGCCTAAGACTTAATGTTTTTCTTTTTTTTATCTAAGATTCAATCATTTATTATATTGTTTTAACTATCTAATCACTCATTTCATCCACTAAAATCTTAAATATTATTTTATAAATTTTAAATTTTAAATATAAAAAATAATTTATAATTATTTAACTTATTAAAAACTAAAAAAACTTTTATTACTAAATATTTATTTTATAAAGATTATTAAAAATCCTCAAATAATCAACATTAAACCAACCCTTAAATGTTTCTTGCATCATGAAAATTGTTACTTTCTCAAATTCACTTATTTCCATCTAAACATGACCATTTAAGGCAAGATTTGGTGTTTGAATTTTTGGAAAAAAATCCTAGACGAGCATCACGATGAAATATAATCACACGTCATACACAAGAAGATGTGTACACTTATTTTTTTCTATAACATTATGTTTTAAATAAATTTAAAGCCTACCAAATTATTTTTGTTTGAAAAATAAAATTACTTTTGAACGAATAATAGCTTATCTTTGAAATAAAATAATTAATAGTTTTATAAATAGGTTGAATTTTAAATGATTTAATTTATTATAAAAAATGTTATTTTATTTTATATGTTAAATAAATAAATATATATATATATATATATATATATATATATATATATATATATATATTAGTTTGTTGGTGCAAATAAATGGGATAAATATTAATTTTGAATTATTTGTTCTTTTGTAAGGATTAAAAAAAATGATAAGAGAAAAAAGTTAGATTATTTAAAGTCAAAACTAATAGTGGTGCAAAATTATGTCTGCAAATTACATCGTGAAGGGGTTAAGATATCGCATCAGATACTAAAAAAGAAAAATGGCCTAGGTTGAGGTCGATCAAAAATCATCCATTAATCTGCAACATCTAAGTAGTATATGTATGTTTACATTACCCTAGGTTGAGGCAGAAAATAGATAGGGGTCTTGATCTAGAGAACCTGTCAATTGAAGGGGCACTAAGTCAATATCAGAATCAACTAAATGCATTATAGCCAAGCTAAGATTTCAAATAAAAATAAAACAATGGAAAGGCATAAATCATCCAAATAAATCCTAAATTTGCATAAAGTTCAGACTAGGAAGTAGCTCAGAGCTATCATAGACTCAATACAATTCAACCTAAGCCCTCTATGAGAAAACATAAATGAAAATACCAGGTATTTTCCTTTGATTGTGATAAATACTTCTTTCAAGGAAAATTTCAACTCTTTTTTTTCTTCACTGTCAAAAGGCATGAAGAATTGAGAAACTCAACTCAGTTAATAGTTTATAACACCCTTTGCCATATGAGACAACCCAAATAGTTTGATGAACTTGTAAACTCTTTGAAAGGAAAAAAAAAAAAAAAAACTGCTGAATATGGCATTATTTTCTATCTTCAGTTGAGAAAAATCAAACACCAGGTCAAAACAATCATACATAAGTAAATTACATGAGGATAATAGAACTAACTCGATTTGTGCCAAGTATGTAAGATACTATTGAGTAGGGTGGTAAAAAAATCTGATCCGAAAGATCCGATTCATTAATCCGGCCGATCCGATCCGAAAAAATCTGTATCCGATGTATCGGATTTGGATATCGATCTGATCTGGTGATTTTACCGGATTTTCGGCTCAGGAAAAAAAAATTCGGATACCTTAAGTCAATCCGGTGATTTTTAAAATTTATTAAATAAACAAACTCAAACAAAATATTATTAAATAAATACAAATTCAACCAAAAATCTCTCTTTCTATATTTTCCTTCCCAATTCTCTTTACAAACCAAATAAAAATATTATTAAATAATTACAAACCAAACAAAAATTTATCTCTTTCTTTTTCTCTTTCCGTTTCTCTTTACAGACCCAAACAAAATACAGAATCTCTCTCTTCCTTATGTTTTTTCTCATTTCCTTTACAAACTTACAAACTCAGACAAAAATATGTCTCTTTAATTTGTTATTTTCGTTTTCCTTTATATTTTTTTTCGAGTCTATTCTCAAATGTCATTATTCATAACTGAGATTCTTAATAGAATAATTTCAATTTTCTAACGTATGAAAAAAATTAGAAATAAGAAAAAATTGGATCAGCGGGTATCCGGCTGGTCGATCCGATCCGGTATTTTCAGATCGGATAGTGGTCGGATACCGAATCGAATATGGATCGCAACTTTTGAAAAAAAATATAAGCAGATATCTGTTCTGAAATACCGAATCGAATCGGTAGTTTTGTTCATCCCTTACTATTGAGTGGCAATGATCCATGCCCAGAACAAAGAGAGGACTGAAAAGGCTTGAACGCAGATAAAGCTGTACCAAATAATCTGTACCATTTCGCGAATGCAACGCCCCGATGAATTTGGAGATGGGGAGAGGATGAAACGCAGATAAAGCTGCCGCCTTTACATACAAGAAATCAGCTAATGGGTTTGTTTGCGGTTGGAAGATTTCCAAATAATCTGTGAAATATTTTTTATATTTTTTATATTTTTTAAAATATTAATAATATTTTAATTAATAATGGTAAATCATATCTAAAATATTTTTTTAATTATTTGTTTAAGTTGGGGTATGATTAATTATTGATATAATTGTGATTTATTTTACTAAAAATTGGTGATAAAGTCAAAGTATAAATTCTTTGTTAATTTTGGATCTTTGTAATTGAAAATTTTAGCTGCAGTATATTTTGAGGTTATATTGAACTCGTTTGAAACATCTATTGCTATTGTTGTTATTTGGGACAATAGACTATATAAAAGATAAATAAAAAGTCTATTATACTGGAGAATATTAGGATATAAAATCTTTTAAATTAAATGATATTAGGATTTGAATTTATTTTTCATTCCTTATTTCATTTTATGGATATATGAATTCTCTCATGGAATAAGATCTCAATAATTTTGGTAATTTCTTATCTTTCAAATAAAGTTTGGAAGAATAGTTAGTAAATTAATATTTTGATAATTAAAATTATTGTAAAATTGACCATGTATCTTTTATTTAACAATATGACATTATTTTATAAATGATAATAATATTACATATATCTGCATAGACATGTGTCAGTTGGATTATCACATTCTCCTTCAGCAGTTTTTCCAAAATGCTTTTGACAAACAGCAAGACACTTAGTGCCGGTACAATTGCCTTTTCCAACATAAATTTTGGCATAGTTTGCATCAACCATCATAACGTTATTTCCTACATGAAAAATGCACATTAATTTTATAATAATGTAAATCTATCTTATATTTTAGATTTATTATAAATCTATAATTACATTTTGTGGTTAAAAGAAATTTATTTATAAGAATGAATATTCAGCTAACTAAATATTTAGATTTATTAAGATATCAAGTTTTAATACTGAACATATTTGTTTCAACATAGTATTTTATGTTAACAATAAACTTTATCATACAAAAATATATAGCTAGCTAACAATGCATGAATTATATATTGAATGGTTTCTCTAAAATAATATAAAATATTTAAATATTGTTTACAAAACGAAATATATTTTGAATGAAATTAAACATAAAAATACATATAATACTTTCAAAATAAAAATAACAATACTGAGAGTTGGTTAAATCAATCTAATATTTTATCATAGTGAAGTGTTTTAACCCCTATAATTTTTTATTCAAATATCATCCCTTTCAATTTAAAAGTATAAATAAAAAATACCTGGAAAGCTCACAAGAAATAAAAGAACAATTCCCACGAAGGATGAAAAATATTTCATTGAGAAGATTTTTTAGTTTTCTTTACTAGCTGTGTATTATGTTGTAGAAAATAATAAAAACTTGTCTGATTTTATAATAAAATAAAATTAATTGACTAGATAACCTTTCATAAGGAAAGAAAGATTTTCTTTAATTACTAGAATATTATGTAGATTTTTAAAATATTTAGTATAATCAGTATAAAAAATGAGAATAACTTTTGGTTCAAAATCTTATTTTATTGGAAATAATATTTTTTAAGATAATTCCTATAATATATGTTTCATTAAAAAATTATTAAGATATCAAATAAATATATTTAGCAATTAGAATTTTGAATCAGATGTTTGATTATCTGAAAATTATATAAATAATACAAGATTAAATAATCTAACTAAGATCTATAAAACTTATTTGAAAATAACAACAAATAACACATACGCAAACTAGTCCTTAGTTTTATTTTAATAAAAATTAACAAAATCTCAAAATCTTATTTTAAACCAAAGAAATATATAATAAAACATAAAATATAGAAAATATAATTTATTTTGATTTCGAAATGTAGATTTGCTTTGTATGAAAAAGGAATATTTGTTTTTTTTTTGTTTTTTTTTTTGGTAAAGTTTTAGGTTAGTAAAATAAAATTTTGGGTTGGCATAATATTTAGGGATAAGCAAAATTATCGATATTATAAGTATATCGAAAACACTGTTATTACTGCAATATATCAAAAATGTCGATTTTAAGGTAAACGAAAAAATGTAAAATTTAGTATCGATACCTAAATTATTTGTATAGTATGGTAGTGTTTGGTACATGGTACAAATTATATAGGGTATAAGTTGTATAGAGATATAAAATATAACGAGGTATAAATAATATAGGGTAGTATAAGTTGTATAGGTTATTGATGTAAGATAAGAATTATAAAAAATGATATAAGTTGTATATGGCTTATAATTTTGTGTTTGATATAAGAATGTAGTATAAGTTGTATAAATAATAAATATTAATTTTAAATTTTTATTAATATTATTATTTTATTTATTTATATTATAAATAATATTGTTTATTATTATAAATTATTGTTTTGTTATTATTTAATAATTAATGTAATTTTAATTAAAATATAAAAAATTAATTATAATATAAACGATAAATTCTGTTTATTTAATTTAAATATTATTAATAATTTTAATAAAATAAACTAAAATAAAATTATTATTTATAATATAAGTAAATATAGAAAATAATAATTAATAAAATTATTCGTTATAAAAATAAATAAATATTTTTTAATTAAAATATTGACTAATAAAAATAATATATATATTAAAAATGATTATATATAATAATAATATTATTAAAACTAAAGAAAATATTTAATATATTATACAATAATAGGTTATATATAATATTAATAAAAAATTAAACTATACTAGAATAGTGGGGACTAGTTACTATTTTACCCCAATGTATAAATTATGAGGAGTGATAGAGAGGGGGAATTTGGTGAGGGAATGACTTGGCATCACGTTGGAAAATAATGTAAAAGTGGGAGGAAAGAGAGAAAAGATAGAAATTATTTGATTTTTTCAGCGAATAAGATTATGCCAAATCATTCCCTCACCAAATTCCCTCACCACCTTAATTAAAAATGTAAAAGTGGGAGGAAAGAGAGAAAAGATAGAAATTATTTGATTTTTTCAGCAAATAAGATTATTCCAAGTCATTCCCTCACCAAATTCCCTCACCTAATCATTTCTCATAAATTATATAGGGTATAATTTGTAGTAACAGTAAAAATGTAAAAGAACACCATATTAAAACACTATTGGTATAGTTTATACTATATCAATAGTGTAGTAACCCTTTATACCTCTAACCAAAATACGGCAAAGATATGAGATTTTTAAAATTTTGGTATGTGGAAATATACCGAAATAATGAAATAATATTTATAAATTAATATATAAATATAATAATTATAAAGAAATAAATAGATTTAATATTAATTTAATTATAAAAACATAATTTTTAAAAATTAAAATCAAAATATAATTAGTCATTTTGAGACTATAAAATTGAAAAAATATACAATCAAACATTCAATCTCTTGAAAAGTAGTAATAAGTGAAACTAAGTACATGACCAATCATTTCGATATTTATCAAAGATATTTTTAGCTACAAGTGAGTATGCAGTTAAAGATGGGCACGCAAATACCATAATGCGTGCCTTTTTCCCTTCAATAGGACGCCAATCTTAAATGCAAAATGGTTTGGATGCCCCTCTCCCCTCTTACATTATTCATTCCTCATTTTGGCCATTTTTTGAATGGCCATAA
This sequence comes from Impatiens glandulifera, assembly GCF_907164915.1. Taxonomy (NCBI): domain Eukaryota; kingdom Viridiplantae; phylum Streptophyta; class Magnoliopsida; order Ericales; family Balsaminaceae; genus Impatiens; species Impatiens glandulifera. The sequence continues at coordinate 21,862,704 of NC_061864.1, forward strand.
TCTATTTTTTTATATATAATTTTAGATATCTATAATTCAAATTAAACCTTCAATTATTTTTTTTATTGTTACCATAAATCATTAAATTATATTATACTTGAAATTTTATCTAATTTATTTTATATTTTATAATTTATTTTATATTACGTTACAAATAAACATAAAAATTTATTATTTTTATTAATAATGTTTGTTTTAATATATTATGTTTGTTTATTTAAATTTATTATTAAATTATTTTGTATTTATGAATTATCTATATATAATTAATTTTATCTTAATTTTATTAAATGAATGAGAAATGATTAGGATTAAATATGTAAAGTTGATAAATATATAAATACTATTAAAAAGTTAGGCCTTGTTCGGATTGGGGTTATTGTAATAACCTAGAGGGAGAAAATAAATAATGATTGGTGATGATTTTGAGATAATGAGAATATTTTTGGTAAAATTACTTAGAAGGTATTGAAAATAATAATAAAATAATAAATAGTAATTTAAAATAGAGGGTATTTTAGTATTTGGGGTAATGAATTGAGTGATGTGATAGATAAGAGGGGGAGTGAAAAGATGTTTGAGTGGGTTGAGTTATTTAAATAACTCAAACCGAACAAGGCCTTAGGGTAATAAAATAATATTCAAAGACTATTCTTTTGAGTTTGAAAATGGATTTTTGGGTTAGAGATGAATTATTGTTTAATATGACGTTTTCTGTATTTTGGGTTTAAGAATGAGTTTGTGGGTTAAAGATGGTCTTAACTTATGTAAAATGATAGTTAATCTTTTTAGGAGTAATTTGAGTCTTGACATGGTGGAAGTATTAGTGTGTACAAGTAGTAATTGGCTAAAAAGAGATTAATTCAACTTAGAAAAAAATCATAAATGTGATGAACTTGAATTGTTTAATGAAAATTAACAAATTAAAAAAGAATGAGAATTTTTTTTATTTAAGTCTAAATTAATTATTATTATTAATAATTATTATTATTATTATTATTATTATTATTATTATTATTATCTAACATGAAGTGTATAATCTATTTATAAAAAATATTAAAGATACAAATGCGATTCTAGTCTATAGACAGTTCTAAATCTCCCTCTCTCTTATCCAAGGCTGTTAAAAATCTTGAGTTTACTCTTAAAATTTTACGATTTTACGATTTCACATTAGGGTAACGAGTCAGATTTTAAGTAAACTCTTAAATAGGTAAACTCTCACGATTTTAAATTTATAATAATAAAATTTTACGATTTTACGAGTTTATAAATAATTTTAATTATATGATTTTACTTTTAAAAAATAAATTTATATTTAAAAATTAAAAACAAAGTTATTATTTATTCAAATAAATTAATTAATATAGTTAATTTTTTAAATATAATTTTTTTATAATGTTTTATTTATTATTTTTTAATTAATTTTATATTTAAATATATAAATTCTTAAAATTGATTAAATATATTAAAATATATAAATTCTTAAAATTGATTAAATTTTTTGATTTAGCGTTTAAACGTTGTGTTTGAGCGTTTTCATAATAAATTAATACATTAATTTTGCGTAATAAGCTCACGCACAAAATTATAATCAAAAAATTTTGCGTTTAAACTCAATTTTTTTTATCCTCTCCTCAGCGTTTAAGCTTATAATCTTAACGTTTTTTTCTCATCATTTTTCAATATTTTTTTTATTCATTCTCTATCATTTAAATAAATTTAAAAAGGCAATGTATGGCCTAAGGCAAGCTCCTCGTGCGTAGAATCTAAAGTTTGACAAAAGTTTGAAGCAAATGGGCTTTGTAATGTGTACACAAGAGCAAACGGTGTACACAAGAGGCAACGCTAATACATAAATTTTTGTTGATATTACCTGAATGATCTTATTTTAACAGGTGAAGATCTAAAGGGTGTCGAATTTTTCAAGAAGCAGATCATGGGGAGTTCAAGATGAGTGATCTCGGATTGCTTTCATACTACATTGAAATCGATGTAGCTCAGTTCGAATGAGGTTTCTCGATCAAATAGACATCATATGCCAAAAAGTTGTTGAACCAATTTGGAATGCTTGATTGTAACTCAAAAAAGGCACCAATAGAGCATATGTCTCAACTCTATAAGGATCCTGAAGGACAACCGATTGATGAAACTGAATATCGAAGAGGCATTGGCTGTCTACGTTATCTCCTTCACAAGGCCAAATATTTTTTGTGATGTTGGTGTTGTCAGCAGATTCATGGAGAGGTCAACTGAGATACATCACAAGGCAATGAATCAGGTGCTTCGATACCTTCAAGGCACTATACACTTAGGTCTAGTGTTTCGAAAAGTTGGATCGTCCCGGGCTCTCGCTCGAAGGTGATGATCCGAAAATTCTTCATACGTTTTAGAATAGATTAAAACTAAGATAACTGTAATTGCATTTAAGTATCTTTCTAAGACTTGAGAAAAAAATCAGGAAAATTGGTTTTTTCAAAAAATAGAGGGTTGGTTTTTCAAGTAATGTGAAAGGTTTGTTTGGGTAAGTTTCAAATGGTATAGGGAAGACGTTGTGGTCTTAGAATTTAATTTGAAGCCCTATTCCACTACACATTTTCCAGCCAAACTCTTGGTTTTCTGAATAAGCTCCGAACATGTCTTCTCGTGGTGTCATGTCTAAGGCCAAAATCTTCGTAGAAGAGACCATGCATTTTGACGAATGTGCGGGCCATAATGCCGATGCCTTTTCTCACACGTAAATTGAACCAGAATCATATCTCTAAAAAAAGGGAAAAAAGTAAACTTTTTTCATAATTTTTTATGAGTAAATTAGGTAACGACTCATAAACCAGACCGGAAAAGAAACGAGGTAAGTGCAGACAGATTCTCGGGGAGTATAATGTTAAAAATTAAATTAAATTAAATTAGTTCTAATTCTTGAAAACAATGCTAAAAGGTAAGGATACTAAAAATATCTTAAAAATAACCTAACTAGTTATATAAAACTGCTAATTAACTAAATCAACGACTAAAAATAGGAAAACAAAATGTCACTAAACAAGGTAATATTAGTAGTAAATAGTAACAATTTAGGATTTGGCAACGCTTTATAAGCGCAGTAAAATAACATAATATTCGGCGCTTATATCCTTACAATTAAACATTGTTTTGTATCGCTGTTATTATTATATGACGAAATAATCGTTCCGCTTAAAATTACTATTACCGCAGGAATGAGGTTATATATTTGTTCTAATGGGGTCACATAAATGTTCTTCTCAACCACAATCCTTCTACTCAATTTGGGTTTGTTTGACATTTAATTTCAGCTTTTGTTTCTTGCTCCATTTTAAGAGTATTTGATATATAAATATTTTATACAAACATACGAGAAAAAAATATAATTTTTATTTAAGTTCGTAAGAAAATAAAAATAGAATACAATGGGGAAGATTCGAAGATATATATAATTGTTTCACAAAGTTATTATCTATTGGGAATTATTTATCCATGAATATCATGAGAATAATATTCATGATATTCAAACGGACCTCCCCATAAGGTAATTTCCGTTTGACTTGCATGTGTTAAGCATGCCTCAGCGTTCATCCTAAGCCAGCATCGAACTCTTGAACTAAGAAATAGACCCTAGAAGCTAAACTAAAAAAGGGTATCCTAAACAATTATAATAATCGGGTTCATTGATACTCCTAGTATAGTAGACGCTATCACAAGGCCCATAGCTAAAAAATCCAATTTTTTACGATTACGAGGTTCATTCGAATGTGAAATCCAATCTTAAAAATATAGCATCCCTCTTTTTTTACTACACAAGGCTTCAAAACTTCTAATGCTAAAAGGTAAGGATACTAAAAATATCTTAAAAATAACCTAACTAGTTATATAAAACTTCTAATTAACTAAATCAACGACTAAAAATAGGAAAACAAAATGTCACTAAACAAGGTAATATTAGTAGTAAATAGTAACAATTCAGGATTTGGCAACGCTTTATAAGCGATAACACAATATTCAGCGCTTATATCCTTACAATTAAACATTGTTTTGTATCGCTATTATTATTATATGACGAAATAATCGTACCGCTTAAAATTATCATTACCGCAGGAATGAGGTTATATATTTGTTCTAATGGGGTCACATAAATGTTCTTCTCAACCACAATCCTTCTACTCAATTTGGGTTTGTTTGACATTTAACTTCAGCTTTTGTTTCTTGCTCCATTTTAGGAGTATTTGATATATAAATATTTTATACAAACATACGAGAAAACAAATATAATTTTTATTTAAGTACGAAAGAAAATAAAAATAGAATACAGTGGGGAAGATTCGAAGATATATATAATTGTTTCACAAAGTTATTATCTATTGGGAATTATTTATCCATTAATATCATGAGAATAATATTCATGATATTCAAACGGACCTCCCCATAAAGTAATTTCCGTTTGACTTGCATGTGTTAAGCATGCTTCAGCGTTTATCCTAAGCCAGGATCGAACTCTTGAACTAAGAAATAGACCTTAGAAGCTAAACTAAAAAAAGGTTATCCTAAACAATTACAATAATCGGGTTCATTGATACTCCTAGTATAGTAGACGCTATCACAAGGCCCATAGCTAAAAAAACCCACTTTTTTACGATTACGAGGTTCATTCGAATGTGAAATCCAAACTTTGAAATATAGCATCCCTCTTTTTTTACTACACAACGCTTCAAAACTTCTATAGCTTCATCCCCGCATGGGTAGAGAACCTGAGGCTCTAGGGAAGTCGAAATAGGAGATCACTCATCTTGGGGTGAGCTTGTGATTCTTCACGATAATTTGGATTTTTTGGCAAAGAGACAAAGAAATCGATTAATCATTCCACTCCAATCAATTCAAGAACAAGAGAAAGATTCTAGATACGTCATGGTATAGCATTATTTGGACTACAAGATCAAATCATACTCTAGAGCAAGATTATTGGATTTGTTGCTAAAATATTAGTATTAAACCCGAAACTTTCGGCGGATGGACATTTTCCAAGTCGATCTGATCCATTCGTTCGATTTTCCAATATAAATGTTGCCCAACTTCGACACCAGATATATCATATAACCCTTTTAGTGTATTGATAGAACATGATAGAACATTCATATTGCCTTCTGACAAAAATAGAATTTAATGCATAACAATTTTCGCTTTGAACCCACAACTACCTGTATTTTTTAGTTAGATCGAGAAGCAAAATTCTTGATTCGAGCAGGAATCCCATTTTAGATTAGGTATGAATAAAGTTGTCGGAATTATTCATAATAAGATATTTTCTACATTTGAAAAGGTCTTATCAATAAAATTTCCATTTATCTGTGATCTAGGCAGGCTAGTTGGGCCGGTTCGATGGCTCTACACACCTCTGCTAGGAAGCGTGTGGAATGGCCGAGAGCGGACCATTTTGGATATATAATCCAAGTCGAGAGTAGAGTGAAATTCATTGTCGGGTAAGTTCCGATCCACACAAAAGGCGTAACGATCTGGGCATTGGAATTCCTCATTCTGGGTCAGTTATTAATACAATAATAAAGGGTGTTTTCTTGTTCTGGTATCTTTTCTCTTTTTCCTATTCAAAGATCAGCCCTTTGTCTCAGTGTTTTCACATCTAGAATTATTTACAGATGACTCAGGTGTACAGAACTGAAACCTATCTCGAGCTTACGATCTTGATGAAGTAATGGCTGGGGAATTAGTCGAATTTGAAGAGGGTACTATAGGCATTGCTCTAAATTTGGAATCAAATAATGTTGGTGTTGTATTAATGGGTGATGGTTTGATGATACAAGAAGGAAGTTCTGTAAAAGCAACAGGGAAAATTAATGATCTTCAGGTCAGACATATTCTTTTATTCGTTCATACATAGGCTTCTGGTACAAAATGAGCCACTTAAAATAGGTTCATTGCTTTAGCCCAGAATACGATTAATTCGGCTACGCCCTTCCTCGTCTCTGGATGCCTAGGTATCCACCATAAGTCTTGCCTCGTCTGAACCTCGTCCTTAACTAAAGATTCTAACCGCACTTAAAAGTCAAATACTCTATCGGTGATTGCCCTTCTATGACCCTTACTGCCCAACTTGAGAGCGGACAGCTAATGCGTTCTTGGCCCATAGTAGGCCAAGAAATATTGATAGGGGATGTGGGCAGGGGTTTTCGAGGAATACAAATAACCTCTGGGTTTTTTCAGATTTGGCGAGTAATTGAGTCCCGGGTTCTCCAATAGATTGACCTGTAATAATACCTACAACCTCTCCCAATTCAACCAGGTCACTCCTTTCTTCCGTGATGAACTGTTGGCATTAGTCTTGATTCTGTGGACCGAGGATACCAATAGCCTCAATGGTCTTATTTCAGCCGGGCACGCCTTACGGCCTGATCTTAGGCCCTAACTCACCCTCCGTAGACGAACCTTAAGGAGGAACCCTTAGGTTTTCAGGGCATTGGATTCTCACCAATATTTGCATTCTAAATTCTACCAAATATACAAATGGAACCTAACCATACATGCCCTCTGATTATATCTTCCAAATCATCTACACTAACAATCCATCATTCTCCTCCAAATGGAGATTGTTTTGACCCCATAAGAGGGACCACCACCCAATAGCATGTTGTCGCCAGAAGCGTAACCCCTTATTTATTCTAGAGAATTTCCTAGCCCTGTCTTCGGCATCCCCCTCCTTGCGGTTAAGGTAACGACTTCAGGCATGGCCAACTCCCATAGTGTGACGGGCGGTGTGCACAAGGCCCGGGAACGAATTCACGACGCCACCCCTAATAGGTTGGTGAGATTTTATCTCTCATTGTGTTCACTGAAATAAATGATGCTATAAATTTAGCAACACTTTTCCCCTAGATCTGCTATAGGAAAGGGATAATGTACAACTTCAAGTTGTCAATTATATCATTTCCCATACCAAGAAGCCCTAAATCCTTGACTTGGCCAGGCATGCACTGCTTTGGGTCCAGACCCATGACTTGTGTACCACTAGTTCCCTAAATGGAGATTGATTTGACCCCATAAGCGGGACCACCACCCAATAGCATGTTGTCGCCAGAAGCGTGAATGTGACATTGTTTCTATCCATTTTTGAATGTCATAAATTTTTTATCTAGTAAATTTTCTAAATGGATTCCTCCTTTTGCTCTTCAGCCTACGGGGTATTAGCATCCGTTTCCAGCTATTGTTCGCAAGAAAAACTAATCTTCTTTCTTTTTTAATTACCTTCCTCGCGTACGCCTTATATATTTTTTTCAAGCGCAGAAGCCGCAGGATCAGAAATAGTAAAATTTATTCTCATAATAATAAATAAAGTCAAATATAGTAAAATTCTTTGTCAAAATTATCGAACGCTTAATGGGACCCCCGACTGTGTTTAACGGTTTCCTATTCCTATCGAGCAACTGAGGCAAAAAATCCCTTTTCTTTTGGAAAAAAATGTGGATTTTAAGTCACAAAAGCCAAAATTCTTATAAAGATAAATTTCAGTAAAAAAGAGTAAATTTTCCATTAATTTACAGTTTGTTCTTTCTTCGAAGTTACCCTGAAAAAGAATTCCCTATTTAGGGTTTTATTGAATCGTGGTTGTAGTATGAATCTGGGGTTTTCATCAATTCAAAGAGTCTAGATACTAGTGCTGTATAACCATTAACATGGTTAAAGCGAAACAATTAGAAGTTCAGACTCAGCATGGATCAAATAGGATCGTCCAGTTCCTATAAAATCTATCACTAAAATAGGCAGAAAATAGATGGGTGTATTGATCTAGAGAAACTTTCAATTGAAGCAAAGTTGTTGCCTTTACAGACAACAAAATCAGCTAATTGGGTTTGTTTGCGGTTGGATTCCAAATAATCTGTAAATTGTGAAATATTTTTTTATATTCTATAAAATATTAATTATATTTTAAAAAAATATTTATTTTAATTATTGGTTAAAGTGAGGTAAGATTAATTATTTATATAATTGTGATTTATTGTTGAAAATTTTAGTTGCAATATATTTTGAGGATATATTAAACTCGTTGGAAGCATCTATTGATATTATTGTTATGTGAGACAATAGAGTATATAAAGGATAAATGATAAGCCTATTATGCTAGAGAAAATTAGGATATTAAATTTTTTATATTAAATGATATTAGGATTTGATTTTCCTTTTCATTTCTTATTTCATTTCAAGGCAATACCTAATATATCAATTTTCTCATGGAATAAGATCTCAATAATTTTGGTAATTTCTTATCTTTCAAATAAAGTTTGGAAGAATAGTTAGAGTCTATTAATATTTTGATAATTAAAAATATTGTATGATTGACCATGTTATCTTTTATTTAACAATATAACATTATTTTATAAATGATAATATATTATTACATATATCTGCAAAGACATGTGTCGGTTGGATTATCACATTCTCCTTCAGCAGTTTTTCCAAAATGCTTTTGACAAACAGCAAGACACTTAGTGCCGGTACAATTGCCTTTTCCAACATAAATTTTGGCATAGTTTGCATCAACCATCATAACGTTATTTCCTACATGAAAAATACACATTAATATATAAATGTATCTTATACTTCAGAATTATTAGAAATCTATAATTACATTTTGTGGTTAAAAGAATTTTTGTGTACATGAATGAATATTCAACTAACTAAATATTTAGATTTATTAAGATATCAAGTTTTAATACTGAACATATTTGTTTCAACATAGTATTTTATATTAATAATAAACTTTATCATACAAAAATATATAGCTAGCAAGCAATGCATGAATTATATATTGAATGGTTTCTCTAAAAAAAATATTAAATATTTAAATATTGTTTACAAAATGAAATATATATTTTGAATGAAATTAAACATAGAAATACATATAATACTTTCAAAAAAAAAAATACTGAGAGTTGGTTAAATCAATCTAATATTTTATCATAGTGAAGTGTTTCAACCCGTATAATTTTTTATTCAAATATTGTCCCTTACAATTTAAAAGTATAAATAAAAAATACCTGGAAAGCTCACAAGAAATAAAAGAACAATTCCTACGAAGGATGAAAAATATTTCATTGAGAAGATTTTTTAGTTTTCTTTACTAGCTAGCTGTGTGTATTATGTTGTAGAAAATAATAAAAACTTGTCTGGTTTTATAACAAAAAAAATATTAATTGAGTAGATAACCTTTCATAAGGAAAGAAATATTTTATTTAATTACTAGAATATTATGTAGATCTTTAAAATATTTAGTATAATCAGTTTAAAAAAAGAGAATAACTTTTGGTTCAAAACCATATTTTATTGGAAAGTATATTATTAAAGATAATTCCTATAATATATGTTCATTAAAAAATTATTAAGATATCAAATAAATATATTTCATAATTAATAAATTTAATCAGATGGTTGATTATCTGAAAATTATATAATTAACCCAAGATTAAACAATCTAACTAAGATCTATAAAACTTATTTGAAAATAACAACAAATAACACATACCCAAACTAGTCCTTAGTTTTATTTTAATAAAAATCAACAAAATCTCAAAATCTTATTTTAAACAAAAATATATATTTAATAAAACATAATATATAGAAAATATAACTTATTTTCATTTGGAAATGTAGTTGTGCTTTGTATAAAAAATGAATAACATTTTAAAAGGAATATTTTTTTTTTTTTTAAGTTTTAGGTTAGTAAAGTAAAATTTTGGGTTTCCCTAATATTTAGTGATAAGCAAAATTATCGATATTATAAGTATATCGAAAACAATGTACTGCAATATATCAAAAATGTCGATTTTTAAGGTAAACCAAAAAAAATGTAAGATTTGGTACTGATACCTAAATTATTTGTATAGTAAAGGTATGAGATTTTAAAAAATTTGGTATATAAAGATATATCGAAATATCAAAATAATATTTATAAATTAATATATATAAACATAATAATTATAAGGAAATAAATAGATTTAATATTAATTTAATTATAGAAACATAAGTGAGTCTGCATTTATATCATCAATGGGCACGCAAATCTTCTTATAATTGCTCTTTTTCTCTCCAACCGAATGTTCAGGGACGAATCTATGTAGGGGCTCGGTGGGCTCAAGCCCACTCCGAAAAAAAAATTATTTTTTTTTTACGGTAGAAATATGACATTAACCTTAATCTCTTAAAAAATTAATATAATTCGTTGTTTTTTATCTAATTATTAAAAAAATGGTAAAATTTTACTTTTATATACTTGTTTTTTTCAAAATTTTCTCGTTATTATTTTAAGCCCATCCTAAATTTTTTTCAAACTCACCCCAGTTCAAAATCCTGGGTCTGTTCTTGCGAATGTCATTAGTAAATGCAAAATGTTTTGGATGCCCCTCTCTCCTCTTAGACTATCCACAGCAGGGTGTCAAATTTTTTCATTTAATACCCTGCCATGTCAGCTTAACACCTATTTTAACACCCACTTTTTAGCATATTCTACAGCATAGTGTTATTCAAGGTATCAAAATTACTTTTTCACTTTCTCTCACTTCCACATCATTTATACATAATTTCATTTTTTTTAACCACAAACAATATTATTCATCACTTGGTAAATCAAACATACAAATACTATTTAAAACGAAGAAGAAAACAAACACTCTAAACATTGGTAATTTATTAAGTAGTGTTTTTAAAACTCTAATCGAGAGTTTTAAAATAAAATTTTAAAACAATTGTTTCGCCTTTGAAGCTCTTCGAGAAGTTCTTTTTGCCTTTTGAGTAAAGATTCCTCCAACTCCCATTGTTGTTGAATCTCTTCGAGATTGAAAGAGTCTAGGGGAATATCCATATGATGATATGAAGAAAGGTGATACAAACAAGGATGATAATATGGTGGAAAATTTTAGAAATTTTTTGGTGTTCAAATGATACAAACCAAGTTTCTATTTATAGATCTCGAAAAATAAAAAATAATGATATATATTTTTTTGATCAATTATTATGCAAAAGTGTATTTAAAAAAGAAAACAAAAACAAAAAAGTAACCACAGCGCTGCCACTTGGCACGCTGTGATTGGGTCACATCAAATTTGGTCTCGTATCAAAATATTATACCCATATTTTAACACTTAATTTTGATACTCTGCTGCACTATTTGATATTATTTTAACACTCATTTGGTACCTTATTTGACACCCTGCTGTGGATAGTCTTAGCATTATTCATTCCTCAATATCATTTTTTTCAAAATGGCCCTTAATCTATTTTTTTATAAACAAATTGATCCTTCAATTATTTTTTTTATTATTAAGATAAAAGTTATAATATTTTTTAAATGTATAATTAAATATTAAATTATATTATACTTGAAATTTTATCTAATTTATTTTATATTTTATAATTTATTTTATATTGTTACGTTACAAATAAGCATAAATTTTTTTATTAATAATGTTTGTTTTAATATATTATGTTCGTTTATTTAAATGTATTATTAAATTATCTTGTTGTGTATGAATTATTGATATATAATTAATTGTATCTTAATTTTATTAAATGAATGAGAAATTATTAGGGTTAAATATGTAAAGTTGATAAATATATAAATATTATTAAAAAGTTAGTGTAAGAAAAGAATATTGAAAAACTATTATTTTGAGTTTGGAAATGAGTTTTTGGGTTGGAGATGAATTATTGTTTGATGTGATGTTTACTGTATTTTGAGTTTGAGAATAAGTTTTTGGGTTGAAGATAGTTTTAACTTAGGTAGAATGATAGTTAATCTTTTTAGGAGTAATTTGAGTCTTGATATGGTGGAAGTATTAATGTATATAAAAGATTGACTAAATGGAGATGAATTCAAATTAGAAAAAAATCATACATACAATGAACTTGAATTCATGTTCAATGAAAATTAACAAATTAAATAAATTAAGATATTTTTTTAATTATGTCTAAATTAAATAATATTTATTATTATTATTAGTTTTATTATTATTATTAGTTTTTTTTTTATTATTATTATTATTATTATTATTATTATTATTATTATTATTATTATTATCTAACCTAAAGTGTATAATCAATCTATTTATAAACAAATGTTAGAGATACATGCGATTCTAGTCTATAGACAGTTCTAAATCTCCCTCTCTTATTCAAGGCTGTTAAAATCTTGAGTTTACTCTTAAAAATTTTCGATTTTACGATTTTACATTAGGGTAACGAGTCTGATTTTAAGTAAACTCTTAAATAGGTAAATTTTTACGATTTTAAATTTACAATAATAAGATTTTACAATTTTACAAGTTTATAAATAATTTCGATTTTACGATTTTATACGATTTTACGTTTAAAAAATAAATTTATATTTAAAAACTAAAAATAAAGTTATTATTTATTCAAATAAATTAATTAATATAATTAATTTTTTAAATATAATTTTTTTATAATGTTTTATTTTTTATTATTTTTTATTTATTTTAATATTTAAATATACATTCTTTAAAATTGACTAAATATATAAAATATTTAATTATATATATAATAATAATAATAATATATAAATTTTAGATTTTACGAGTTTATAAATGGCCAACGATTTTACGATTTTGATAGCATTGCTCTTATCTAATTTAAAAACTATTTTTATTTTTATATGATAATTTTAATTTTTTTTAATTAAATTTAATTTTTCACCTAGGTTAGTTTTTAAAAATGTTAGATTTTTAAAGAATATTTTATTTTACGATAAATATGCTTTTAATTTTGTGTAATGTTTATGTAATAACTATATTAAATTGATTTTTTTGTTTAAGTTATTATATTTTTAGGTATGAAAGTTATAATAGTGATACAGTACCCTACCGAAATTAATGTATATCGAAATTAAGGTAAGGTAAATGTATAGATTTTTCTATAGTGAAACTTTCGGTAAGGTATAATATATGGATAAAAAAATTAAGGTATACCATATCGAATCACCCCTAGTAATATTAGGCCTAAGACTTAATGTTTTTCTTTTTTTTTATCTAAAATTCAATCATTTATTATATTGTTTTAACTATCTAATCACTCATTTCATACATTAAAATCTTAAATATTTTTTTATAAATTTTAAATTTTAAATATAAAAAATAATTTATAATTATTTAACTTATTAAAAACTAAAAAAACTTTTATTACTAAATATTTATTTTATAAAGACTATTAAAAATCCTCAAATAATCAACATTAAACCAACCCTTAAATGTTTCTTGCATCATGAAAATTGTTACTTTCTCAAATTCACTTATTTCCATCTAAACATGACCATTTAAGGCAAGATTTGGTGTTTGAATTTTTGGAAAAAAATCTTAGACGAGCATCACGATGAAATATAATCACACGTTATACACAAGAAGATGTGTACACTTATTTTTTTCTATAACATTATGTTTTAAATAAATTTAAAGCCTACCAAATTATTTTTGTTTGAAAAATAAAATTACTTTTAGACGAATAACAGTGTATCTTTAAAATAAAATAATTAATAGTTTTATAAATAGGTTGAATTTTAAATGATTGAATTTATTATAAAAAATGTTATTTTATTTTATATGTTAAATAAATAAATAAATATATATATATATAGGAAAAAAACTCACTTAGACGTATGTACTTGTACAACTAGTCACTTAAACGTATGTACTAATAAAAGGTCATTTAAACGTATGTATCAAAAATTTGTTCATTTAGCCTCTTTTAGTAATCATGGTTAATTTTTATTTTTAAATTTATATATTTATTAATTAAATATTAATATATTTTCTCTCTCTTTCCTTTTCATTTATTATTTCATTTATTACTAATAAATGAACCCTTTATTTTTTATCTTTTTTATAATTTTTATTATTTCTATATGAGTATTTATGATTGATTATTTTAATTTTATTTTATACATATGAGCATTCATCATTAATTATTTTAACTCTATATTTCTTCTTCTTTTTTATATTCACATTAATTATTAATTATTTTAAAATTATTTAATCCCAATATTTGAATATAACAATGAAAATTCTTTTAACAATAAAAATCCTTCAACACAAAAATAAATTAATTAAGAATTAATAATTTAATAATAATAAAAACTCATTCATCAAACACTAAAAGAGTAATAATCAAATATTAGACAAAACAATTCCTTTACTACTAATATAAGTCGTGAATAAAAATTAAATAAAAAATTATTAATTTCATTTTTATTTATATTAAACTAAATAAGAAAAAACTCTTTTTCATTTATATTATATTAAATTAAATAAGAAAATCTCTTTCAAAAAAAATATTACAATAAAACATAAAATTCATAAATAAGTTGTTAATTTAAAAAAAAATGAGAATTTAAAAAATATAAGAAATAAAACTAATAAAAAAAATGAAATATAAAAGAGAAATTAATATTAAAATAATAAAAAATTTAAAAATAAAATAAATTACCTAGTTTAATTAATGAAAAAGAAGGAGAAAAAAAATATATTAATATTTAATTAATAAATATATAAATTTAAAAATAAAAAATAACCATGGTTATTAAAAGAGGTCAAATGAGTCAATTTTTGATAGTACATATGTTTAAATGACTTTTTATTAGTACATACGTTTAAGTGAGCTAGTTGTACAAGTACATGCGTCTAAATGAGCTTTATATATATATATATATATATATATATATATATATATATATATATATATATATATATATATATATATATATATAAATGATTAGGTGAGGGAATTAGGTGAGGGAATTTGGTGAGGGAATGACGTGGCATAATCTTATTCGCTAAAAAAATCAAATAATTTCTCTATTTTCTCTTTTTCCTCCCACTTTTACATTTTCCAACCAATGAAGGTGATGCCACGTCATTCCCTCACCAAATTTCCTCCCTCTATCACTCCTCATATATATATTAGTTTGTTGGTGCAAGTAAATGGGATAAATATTAATTTTGAATTATTTGTTCTTTTGTAAGGATTAAAAAAAATGATAAGAGAAAAAAAGGTAGATTATTTAAAGTCAAAACTAATAGTGGTGCAAAATTATGTTTGCAAATTACATCGTGAAGGGGTTAAGATATCGCATCAGATACTAAAAAAGAAAAATGGCCTAGGTTAAGGTCGATCAAAAATCATCCATTAATCTGCCACATCTAAGTAGTATATGGCCATGTTCTTCTTAGGTTTTTTAAATAACTTATACAAAACCAATTTTCCTATCAATCACCTCCACTAATCAAATCACTCATTTAATTAACCAAAATACTAAAATACCCTTTATTTAAAATTATTATTATTTATTTTATTTATATAAATTAATACCCTTTACGTCTTTTTACCAAAAATAATCATCACTTCCTCAAAATCACTAATTATCATTTTTTTTCTTCTAGGTTATTTAAATAACCCCAATACGAACAAGGCCTATGTATGTTTACATTACCCTAGGTTGAGATTACCCTAGGTTGAGGCAGAAAATAGATAGGTGTCTTGATCTAGAGAACCTGGCAATTGAAGGGCCACTAAGTCAATATCAGAATCAACTAAATGCATTATAGCCAAGCTAAGATTTGAAATAAAAATAAAACAATGAAAAGGCATAAATCATCCAAATAAATTCTAAATTTGCATAAAGTTCAGACTAGGAAGTAGCTCAGAGCTAACATAGACTCAATACAATTCAACCTAAGCCCTCTATGAGAAAACATAAATGAAAATACCAGGTATTTTCCTTTGATTGTGATAAATACTTATTTCAAGGAAAATTTCAACTCTTTTTTTTCCTCACTGTCAAAGGCATGAAGAATTGAGAAACTCAACTCAGTTAATAGTTTATATAACACCCTTTGCCATCTGAGACAACCCAAATAGTTTGATGAACTTGTAAACTCTTTGAAAGGAATGAGTACGGTGGTAAAAAAATCTGATCCGAAAAATTCGATTTGTTGATTCGACCGATCTGATCCGAAAAAATCCGTATCTGATGGATCGAATTTAGATATCGATCTGATCCGATATTTTTACTGGATTTCCGGATTGGGCAAAAAACAATTCGGATACCCGAAACCGATCCGATGATTTTTAAAATTTATTAAATAAACAAACTCAAACAACATATTATTAAATAAATACAAATCTATCCAAAAATCTATCTTTCTATCTTTTCCTTCCTATTTCTCTCTAGAAACCCAAATAAAAATATTATTAAACAATTATAAACCAAACAAAAATTTATATCTTCCTTTTTTTTTCGTTTCTCTTTACAACCCAAACAAAATACATAATTTTTACTTCCTTCTGTTTTCGCCCATTTTCTTTACAAACCTACAAACTCAAACAAAAATATGTCTCTTCTATTTTTTTTTCCCTTTAGATTTTTTTACGAATCTGTTCTCAAATCGTCATTATTCATAACTGAGATTCTTAATAGAATAATTTCAATTTAATAGCATATTAAAAAAAATTAGAAATAAGAAAAAATCGGATCAGCGGGAAACCGGCTGGCCAATCCGATCCGGTATTTTCGGATCGAATAGTGGTCGGATACCGGATCGGATATGAATCGCAATTTTTGAAAAAAATATAAGCAAATATCCGTTCTAAAATACCGGATTGAATCGGATCGATAGTTTTGTTCACCCCTTACTATTGAGTGGCAATGATCCATGCCCAGAACAAAGAGAGGACTGAAGTCTTGAACGAGCAAAAGAAATCAGGAAGGATGGAATACAACGAACAACTCCAAGAATCTGTACCATTTCGCGAATGAAACTCCCCGATGAATTTGGAGATGTGGAGAGGATGAAACGCAGATAAAGCTGCCGCCTTTACATACAAAAAATCAGCTAATGGGTTTGTTTGCGGTTGGAAGATTTCCAAATAATCTGTAAATTGTGAAATATTTTTTAAAATATTAATAATATTTTAATTAATAATGGTAAATCATATCTCAAATATTTTTTTTATTATTGAATTAAGTGGGGGTATGATTAATTATTGATATAATTGTGATTTATTTTACTAAAAATTGTTGGTAAAGTCAAAGTATAAAAATTCTTTGTTAATTTTGGATCTTTGTAATTGAAAATTTTAGCTGCAGTATATTTTGAGGTTATATTGAACTCGTTTGAAACATCTATTGCTATTGTTGTTATTTGGGACAATAGACTATATAAAAGATAAATAAAAAGTCTATTATATTGGAGAATGTTAGGATATAAAATATTTTAAATTAAATGATATTAGGATTTGAATTTCTTTTTCATTCCTTATTTCATTTTATGGATATATGAATTCTCTCATGGAATAAGATCTCAATAATTTTGGTAATTTCTTATCTTTCAAATATAGTTTGGAAGAATAGTTAGAGTCAAATAATATTTTGATAATTAAAATTATTGTAAGATTGACCATGTTATCTTTTATTTAACAATATGACATTATTTTATAAATGATAATAATATTACATATATCTGCAAAGACATGTGTCGGTTGGATTATCACATTCTCCTTCAGCTGTTTTTCCAAAATGCTTTTGACAAACAGCAAGACACTTAGTGCCGGTACAATTGCCTTTTCCAACATAAATTTTGGCATAGTTTGCATCAACCATCATAACGTTATTTCCTACATGAAAATTGCACATTAATTTTATAATATATAAATCTATCTTATATTTTAGATTTATTAGAAATCTATAATTACATTTTGTGGTTAAAAGAAATTTATTTATAAGAATGAATATTCAGCTAACTAAATATTTAGATTTATTAAGATATCAAATTTTAATACTGAACATATTTGTTTCAACATAGTATTTTATGTTAACAATAAACTTTATCATACAAAAATATATAGCTAGCTAACAATGCATGAATTATATATTGAATGGTTTCTCTAAAAAAATATAAAATATTTAAATATTGTTTACAAAATGAAATATATTTTGAATGAAATTAAACATAAAATTACATGTAATACTTTCAAAATAAAAATAACAATACTGAGAGTTGGTTAAATCAATCTAATATTTTATCATAGTGAAGTGTTTCAACCCCTATAATTTTTTATTCAAATATCGTCCCTTTCAATTTAAAAGTATAAATAAAAAATACCTGGAAAGCTCACAAGAAATAAAAGAACAATTCCCACGAAGGATGAAAAATATTTCATTGAGAAGAATTTTTAGTTTTCTTTACTAGCTTTGTATTATGTTGTAGAAAATAATAAAAACTTGTCTGATTTTATAATAAAAAAAATTAATTGACTAGATAACCTTTCATAAGGAAAGAAAGATTTTCTTTAATTACTAGAATATTATGTAGATTTTTAAAATATTTAGTATAATCAGTATAAAAAATGAGAATAACTTTTGGTTCAAAATCTTATTTTATTGGAAATAATACTTTTTAAGATAATTCCTATAATATATGTTTCATTAAAAAATTATTAAGATATCAAATAAATATATTTAGCAATTAGAATTTTGAATCAGATGGTTAATTATCTGAAAATTTTATAAATAATACAAGATTAAATAATCTAACTAAGATCTATAAAACTTATTTGAAAATAACAACAAATAACACATACCCAAACTAGTCCTTAGTTTTATTTTAATAAAAATTAACAAAATCTCAAAATCTTATTTTAAACCAAAGAAATATATAATAAAACATAATATATAGAAAATATAATTTATTTTGATTTCGAAATGTAGATTTGCTTTGTATGAAAAAGGAATTTTTGTTTTTTTGTTTTTTTTTTAAAAAATTTTAGGTTAGTAAAGTAAAATTTTGGGTTGGCGTAATATTTAGGGATAAGCAAAATTATCGATATTACAAGTATATCGAAAACACTGTTACTGCAATATATCAAAAATGTCGATTTTAAAGTAAATGAAAAAAATGTAAGATTTAGTACCAATTCCTAAAAATGTAAGATTTAGTACCAATTCCTAAATTATTTGTATAGTATGGTAGTGTTTGGTACATGGTACAAATTATATAGGGTATAAGTTGTATAGAGATATAAATTATAACGAGGTATAAATAATATAGGGTAGTATAAGTTGTATAGATTATTGATGTTAGATAAGAATTATAAAAAATGGTATAATTTGTATATGGTTTATAATTTTGTATTTGGTATAAGAATGTAGTATAAGTTGTATAAATAATAAATATTAATTTTAAATTATTATTAATATTATTATTTTATTTATTTATTTATTTATATTATAAATAATATTGTTTATTATTATAAATTATTATTTTGTTATTATTTAATAATTAATGTAATTTTAATTATAATATAAACGATAAATTCCGTTTATTTAATTTAAATATTATTAATAATTTTAATAAAATAAACTAAAATAAAAATATTATTTATAATATAAGTAAATATAGAAAATAATAATTAATAAAATTATCGTTATAAAAATAAATAAATATTTTTTTAATTAAAATATTGACTAATAAATATATATATATATTAAAAATGATTATATATAATAATAATAATATTAAAACTAAATAAAATATTTAATATATTATACAATAATAGGTTATATATAATATTAATAAAAGATATAATAAAAAATTAAAAATTATACTATACAAGAATAGTGGGGACTAGTTACTATTTTACCCCAGATCCCTATATAAATTATATAGGGATATAATTTATACTAACAGTAAAAATGTAAAAGAACACCATATTAAAACACTATTGATATAGTTTATATTATACCAATAGTGTAATAACCCTCTATACCTCTAACCAAACATACTAATTTTTAAAATTTTGGTATGTGAAAATATATCGAAATAATGAAATAATATTTATAAATTAATATATATATATATAATAATTATAAAGAAATAAATAGATTTAATATTGATTTAATTATAAAAACATAATTTTTAAAAATTAAAATCAAAATATAATTAGTCATTTCGAGACTATAAAATTGAAAAAAATATACAATCAAACATTCAATCTCTTGGAAAAGTAGTAATGAGTGAAACTAAGTACATGACCAATCATTTCTTTGATTATCAAAGATATTTTTAGCTACAAGTGAGTCTGCAGTTATAGCATCTCTAATGGGAACGCAAATACCATAATGCGCAAATACCATAATGCGTTGCCTTTTTCCCTTCAACAGGACGCCAATCTTAAATGCAAAATGTTTTGGATGCCCCTCTCCCCTCTTACATTATTCATTCCTCATTTTTTTTTGGCCATTTTTTCGAATGCCCTTAATCTATTTTTTTATATATAATTTTAGATATCTATAATTCAAATTGAACCTTCAATTATTTTTTTTTATTGTTACGATAAAAGTTATAATATTTTTTAAATGTATAATTAAATCATTAAATTATATTATACTTGAAATTTTATCTAATTTATTTTATTTATATTGTTACGTTATAAATAAACATAGAAATTTATTATTTTTATTAATAATGTTTGTTTTAATATATTATGTTTGTTTATTTAAATTTATTATTAAATTATTTTGTATTGTATGAATTATTGATATATAATTAATTTTATTAAATGAATGAGAAATGATTAGGGTTAAATATGTAAAGTTGATAAATATATAAATACTATTAAAAAGTTAGGCCTTATTCTGGGGTTATTGTAATTAGGGGTGGCCAAAAAATCCGATCCGAAAGACCCGATCCGTTGATCCGGCCGATCCGATCCGAAAAAATCCGTATCCGATGGATCGGATTCGGATATCGATCCGATCCGATTTTTTTACCGGATTTCCGGATCGGATACGGATCGGGCAAAAAAGATTTCGGATATCCGAAGCCGATCCGGTCATTTTTAAAATTTATTAAATAAACAAACCCAAACAAAAATATAATTAAATAAATACAAACCCAACCAAAAATCTCTCTCTTCCTATATTTTCCTTCATGTTTCTCTTTACAAACTCAAATAAAAATATTATTAAACAATTACAAACTAAACAAAAATCTATCTCTTCCTTTCTTCTATTTACAAACCCAAACAAAAATACAAAATCTCCATCTTCTTTATATTTTCTCCAATTTTCCTTTACAAACCCAAACAAAAATATGTCTATTTCATTTGTTTTTCTTCCCATTTCTCTTTAGATATGTTCTTAATTGTTATTATTCATAATTGATAGAACAATTTTAATTTTTTAGCATATGAAAAAAAATTAAAATATGAAAAAAAATCGGATCTGCGGGTATCCGGCTGGCCGATCCGATCCGATCCGGTATTTTCGGATCGGATAGTGGTCGGATACCGGATCGGATACGGATCGCAATTTTTGAAAAAAATAAAAGCGGATATCCGATCCGAAATACCGGATCGTATCCGATCCGTAGGTTTGGCCACCCCTAATTGTAATAACCTAGAGGGAGAAAATAAATAATGATTGGTGATGATTTTGAGATAGTGTGAATATTTTTGATAAAATTACTTAGAAGGTATTGAAAATAATAATAAAATAATAAATAGTAATTTAAAATAGAGGGTATTTTAGTATTTGGAGTAATGAATTGAGTGATGTGATGGATAAGAGGGGGAATGAAAAAATGTTTGAGTGGGTTGAGTTATTTAAATAACCCAAACCGAACAAGACCTTAGTGTAAGAAAAGAATATTCAAAGACTATTCTTTTGAGTTTGGAAATGGATTTTTGGGTTGGAGATGAATTATTGTTTAATATGACGTTTACTGTATTTTGGGTTTAAGAATGAGTTTGTGGGTTAAAGATGGTCTTAACTTAGGTAAAATGATAGTTAATCTTTTTAGGAGTAATTTGAGTCTTGATATGGTGGAAGTATTAGTGTGTATAAGTAATTGACTAAAAATAGATTAATTCAACTTTAAAAAAATTATATATGTGATGAACTTGAATTGTTTAATGAAAATTAACAAATAAAAAAAAATGAGAGATTTTTTTTAATTAAGTCTAAATTAATTATTATTATTATTATTATTATTATTATTATTATTATTATTATTATTATTATTATTATTATTATTATTATTATTATTATTATCTAACATGAAGTGTATAATCTATTTATAAAAAATATTAAAGATATAAATGCGATTCTAGTCTATAGACAGTTATAAATCTCCCTCTCTCTTATTCAAGGCTGTTAAAAATCTTGAGTTTACTCTTAAAATTTTAAGATTTTACGATTTCACATTAGGATAACGAGTCAGATTTTAAGTAAACTCTTAAATAGGTAAACTCTCACGATTTTAAATTTACAATAATAAGATTTTACGAGTTTATAAATAATTTCGATTATACGATTTTACGTTTAAAAAATAAATTTATATTTAAAAATTAAAAATAAAGTTATTATTTATTCAAATAAATTAATTAATATAGTTAATTTTTTAAATATAATTTTTTTATAATGTTTTATTTATTATTATTTTTTAATTAATTTTATATTTAAATATATAAATTCTTAAAATTAATTAAATATATAAAATATTTAATTATATATATATATATATATAAAATAATAATAATATATAACTATTATTGTTTCAAATTAAACTCTTACGATTTCAGGTAACTCTAGATTTTACGAGTTTATAAATGGCCAATAATTTTGAGTAAACTCTAGATTTTGATAGCATTGCTCTTATCTAATTTATTCAAATTTAAAAACTATATTTATGTTTATATGATAATTTTATTTTATTTTTTAATTAAATTTTATTTTTCACTTAGGCTAGATTTTTAAAGAATATTTTATAGTATAATAAATATGCTTTTAATTTTATGTAATGTTTATGTAATAACTATATTAAATTGATTTTTTTTTTTTAAGTTATTATATTTTTAGGTATGAAAGTTATAATACCGATATAGTACCATACCTAAATTAGTGTATGCCGAAATTAAGATAAGGTAAATGTATAGATTTTTTATATAGCGAAACTTTTGGTAAGGTATAAGATATGGATAAAAAAATTAAGGTATACCATATCAACCCACCCTTAGTAATATTAGGCCTAAGACTTAATGTTTTTCTTTTTTTTTTTTATCTAAAATTCAATCATTTATTATATTGTTTTAACTATCAAATCACTTATTTCATCCATTAAAATCTTAAATATTTTTTATAAAATTTAAATTTTAAATATAAAAATATTTTATAATTATTTAACTTATTAAAAACTCAAATAACTTTTATTACTAAATATTTATTTTATAAAGCCTATTAAAAATCCTCAAATAATCAACATTAAACCAACCCTTAAATGTTTCTTGCATCATAAAAATTGTTACTTTCTCAAATTCATCTATTTCCATCAAACATGAGCATTTAAGGCAAGAATTGGTGTTTGAATTTTTGGAAAAAATCTTAGACCAGCATTAAGATGAAATATAATCGCACGTCATACACATATTTTTTTTTCTATAACATTATATTTTAAATAAATTTAAAGTCTACCAAATTATTTTTGTTTGAAAAATAAAATTACTTTTGAACGAATAATAGCGTATCTTTGAAATAAAATAATTAATAGTTTTATAAATAGGTTGAATTTTAAATGATTTAATTTATTCAAAAGGGAAAAACCGAAAGTTTTTCTATTAACTTTCGGTTTTTCTTCAAAGGGAAAAACCGAAAGTTTTCCTATTAACCTTCGGTTTTTCTCTTTGAAGAAAAACCGAAAGTTCATTAAAAAAATTTCGGTTTTACTCTCGGGTATCTAAACCGAAAACTATACGATAACTCTCGGTAAACGCCCAATTATTTTTAACGAAAGAGTTAATACCAAGACATGGCGAGAGTTATCTAAACTTTCGGTAATGGGTCTATACCGAAAGTTATACGGTCAAAACCGAGAGTTTTTACTCTCGTTTTTTACCCCTTTTCACCTGTGTATCTGTCTTTATTTTAAAATATAATGTAAAGTGAGAAATGTCAGTGTTTTTTTTAATCTTTTGTATAGTAGAAATGGTACTTTTATTTACTTCAGTTTTTACAAACTATTCACACTACTAATATATAACACAATGTATTTAGATCATGATATTATAAATATGATTTTATATGTTGATAAAACATAACTTATTTTAAAGTTATTTTATAATAATTTTTATTTAATTTTGTTTTTATTTAATATAAATTTAGTATATAAACTCATATCAATGTCAATGCAAACACTCATGGCTCATTAGAGTTGAAAATGATTAGATAGATAAAAACTAATGACAATCATTCTCATTGTTTTATTAGGGCTTCTTTGATTTAGCCTTTAAATGTTGTGTGCGTTTTCATAATAAATTAATACATTAATTTTGCGTAATAAGTTCACGCACAAAATTATAATAAAAAAATTTTGCGTTTAAACTCAATTTTTTTTATCCTCTCCTTAGCGTTTAAGCTTATAATCTAAACGTTTTTTTCTCATCACTTTTCAATATTTTTTTATTCATTCTCTATCATTTAAATAAATTTAAAAAGGCAATGTATGGCCTAAGGCAAGCTCCTCGTGCGTAGAATCTAAAGTTTGACAAAAGTTTGAAGCAAATGGGCTTTGTAAAGTGTACACAAGAGCAAGCGGTGTACACAAGAGGCAACGCTAATACATGAATTATTGTTGATATTTACCTGAATGATCTTATTTTAACAGGTGAAGATCTAAAATGTGTCGAATTTTTCAAGAAGCAGATTATGGGGAGTTCAAGATGAGTGATCTCGAATTGCTTTCATACTACATTGAAATCGATGTAGCTCAGTTCGAAGGAGGTTTCTCGATCAAATAGACATCATATGCTAAAAAGTTGTTGAACCAATTTGAAATGCTTGATTGTAACTCAAAAAAGGCACCAATAGAGCATAGGTCTCAACTCTATAAGGATCCTGAAGGACAACCGATTGATGAAACTGAATATCGAAGAGGCATTGGCTGTCTACGTTATCTCCTTCACAAGGCCAAATATTTCTTGTGATGTTGGTGTTGTCAGCAGATTCATGGAGAGGCCAACTGAGATACATCACAAGGCAATGAATCAGGTGCTTCGATACCTTCAAGACACTATACACTTAGGTCTAGGGTTTCGAAAAGGAGGTAGTGACGAGGAAATAGTGGGTTACTCTGAAAGTGATCTCGCATGTGACCTAGATAACTGAAAAAACACGGGGGGCATGGCGTTTTACATTAATGATAGTCTTGTTTCGTGGAACTCCCAGAAACAAAAGACAATGACACTATCCTAATGTGAAATAGAGTTCATAGCTGCAGAAACGGGAACGTGTCAAGCACCTTGGTTGAAATCATTGTTGTTTGAACTAAGTGGTTCGAAACCTAAGGTAGTGAAGCTTTACGTCGATAACAAGTCTACACTTGCACTTATGAAAACCCCAGTTTTTCATGGTCGTAGCAAACACATCGACATGAAATATCCTTTCATTCGAGAGTGTGTTAAAGGAAGTCAAATCAAAGTAGAGTTTGTTCGAACGGATGAACAGAAGACCGACATACTTACGAAGGCTTTACCAACATCAAAACTGGTGATGATGCTGCACCGGTATTCGTGATCACAAACCACGCCAGGACTAAGGGGGAGAATGTTGCATTACTCCTAGTTGTTACAACTTTTACAAATAAATGGAAGATCTGCATTAATGAAGAAAACGGAAGATTTGCAATAATGAGAAAAAACAAAATATTTGTAATAATGAGGAAAATTGAATATTTGCAATAAATTTCATTCAATTAGAAAATTAAGAGTTTTTTCTATCTATTCAATATAAACAAAATGTATGTTATTCTCATTAGATAAAAAAATAATAAGAGAGAGAAAACAACTCTTATAATTGTTTTTAAGATATTAAAGATTTTATAGAAAATTTCTCCAAGTCTTGTGAGTGATTCTCTTCCTGGGCCAACATTTGGTATTAGAGCATCATTCGGTGGGATCAAATGTCGAAGGGTGCAAGATCATTAGGGGCGCAACAAAACAATGACATATTTCAATATCCTTAGCTAACACACACGAACTATCACAACATCATTTTTTGTTTCTCTAAGGCTCAAGTACCTGACCGATAAGGATGTGAGTCGACCATCATATTGATCGAGGGACTCACTCACTGTCGTTCATATGTATCCTATCAAACTCTATCTTCAATGTCTGCAATCATGCATTCTTAACATGGTCTGCGCCGACGAACCTCGTCTTGAGACATTCCCACACTTCCTTTACCGTTTTCTTATTTGTCATCTGCATGAGAAGATCCTTCGGAAGTGCTTGTAGAAGATGCGCGACATCGCCTTCTTATCAAGTCGGACATCAATCTTTGTGCCTTCTACTGACTCGACTGTGTCCCACACTCCTTGGTCCTCCATCATAGCATGTACACGAATCACCTAGCTGATGTAGTTTGTGTATGTTAGTTGCGGATAGTGAAATATGTCATTATTTTGTTGCGCCCCTGATGATCCAGCACCTTTCGACATTTGATCCCAACGGATGATTTTTGGCATTCACCTGATGCTCTGATACCAAATGTTGGTCCAGGAAGAGAATCACTAACAAAGGAGAAATTTTCTATAAATTTTTTAATATCTTAAAAACAATTATAAGAGTTCTATCTCTCTCTTATTTTTTTTTCTTATCTAATGAGAGCAACATACATTTCATTTATACAAAATATAAAAAATTCTTAATTTTCTAATTTAATAAAATATATTACAAATATTTTATTTTTCTTGTTATTACAAATATTTTGTTTTACTTGTTATTGTAAATTTCCTAATTAATGCAGATATTCTATTTACATTTATGTTATAATGTTAAATGGAAATTATAAATATGTATATTATTTAAAATATTTTATTTATTTATAAAACTAATTTGAAATTATATATTTATAAAAATTAATATATTCATATCATTTATTTTAAAATATATTATTTTATAAATATATATTAAAAAAATTATAAAATTAATATATTAATATAATTTATTTTCAAATATATTATTTTTTTAATTTAAATCATTTATTAATATTTAAAATTAAATTAATAAATATATATATATATATAACATTATATATATATATATATAATATTATTAAATAATATTATAAATATAAAAAATAAATAAGCGTATAAACTGAATCAAATATACTCAATTTAACGATTAAATAAGTTGATATCATATTAAACGCACCTGCAAATCGGTTGTATAAATTGGCGTCAATAAGTTGAGTATAATTCTCTCTTTTAACCTAACGGCAACCAGAGGTGGATATTCTCAACCTCCCTCCCTGAAGTCCTGAATTCGAATTCGAAACTAATTAAATAACTTTAATTATATGATTTAAACGAAATGTATTAAAAAAAAATTTTGGTTGATTCATATTTATAATGATGAAATAACTTTCTAATAGTTAAATTTATATTCATGTAAAGCCCTTACTTAAAGTGAAAAAAAAAAGGCAGGTGTTACCATTTGTTACGAAACGAATGTTACGGATGTAAAACAATATTAGACATCCGTTATTATTGATTATAATTACTTTACGGCTTTTTTTTTTATTTGTCATTAATTGGAAAGAATAAACCTTTTATCAATGTTATTATTATTTAGCAATGAACTAGTTTGAACATAAACAATGAATTAGCAATAGAATGGTCAAATGACTCAAATCTAAAATATTTATTTGAGAATTAATTGTCTCAAACTAAAACTACCAAACATGACACTATTTAAGACTACCATATCCATATCCATTTCCTTGAATACAAGAAGAAGAACCCTAATGTTCTTAAACAGCATATGCTGCAGCAAGAGTCAAGAAATTTACTTCATAAATCAAGAAGCAGACCAAATGATGGTCATCCTGTTTCCTTATCCCATTTTCAATTCGGGTTGACATAGGCAAGGGCATCCTTGTAACTTGATGAAGATCCTCGATAAAAACCCATTATGATTAACATTCTTCAGCCTGAGTTGGTTCATTTAAATCAGCAAGAAAAACAAATCCCTTTTGAAGGATAATCCAAAACATCATATTGACAAGAAATGGATTCAGTTGAAACCCTGCAAGTTCTCTGTTTTACCCTGAATAATCAAATGATCTATTAAGGTAAAGAAGTGGCAATAAAAAATATGGTTATTACCAGTAGGATGAATATCACCTCCATCATATTAAAAATTTTTGTAGTGTAGTTGGTTAGACAATTAGTCAGTGAAGATTAGAATTTAGATTGTAAGATCTTATAAATATTTTTTTTAATATTTTGAAAAGTAATGGGTCGAACCTATTTGACTCACGTGTTAATCAATTTGTTAACCCGTCTCATTTTCTCTCACAGAATGGGTCGTCCGTTGTGGTGTGAAAACATTACAGGAGGCATATATACAAACTACGTAGAGGGAAGAACTGTGGTCGTAGAAGAGATGCACATGATAGCCCAGCCAAGCAATTCAAATTTGTGTGGATCTTAATGCATGCGCCATCAAATGTGTATTTGTGTGGATCTTAATGCCTATATATATATATATGAGGCATAATTAAATTGAAAATTTGTTAAGAGTTACAAGTTCGGTTAAATTCATAGTATACATTTTGGATCAGGGGCGGAGCCACCCATGGACTGGGGCGGGCTCCAGCCCCACCTAAATTAAAATGCTAAAAGAATTTATTTTATATATGTTTTTGACATATGAGTCTTAGCCCAGTTGGCTAAGTTATGGAAATGTAAATATGAGGTCAGGGGATCAAACCTTGGCCTCATCTTTAACTTATTTATATATAAAATTTTGTAAATCATATAATAATATTATTTATTTTCAAATTATATTTATATAATAATTATACATTATTTTTTATTTATTTCAATATAATTAATAATACAAATTATTTATAAGGGTAAGATATATAAAAATTAAAATAATAATAATAGTGTTTTATATTTTTTAATTTTAAACTATTACAAAAATTTATAAGAAAAATATAAATTAATATTAATAAACAAGTTAAAATAAAGAATTTGATATCCCTACTCAAGAACTTAACAAATCTCCTAGAATTGATGTTGATGTAAGTTTTATTAAACTTGATCCAACATTACGTATTCCGATATGGAAATATCATTTTAATCAAAGGGATGAAATTAGACGAGCTTATATCAAGATGGGGTCATATCAACCTATTAAGGATGAGTACCCGCCGACCAAATTTGGAAATCAAAATCGACGGTTCCAAAGTCATTGGTTTAAGAAATTTACTTGGTTGGAATACTCTCCCTTGAAAGATGTTGCTTTTTGTTTCCCATGTTTCTTGTTTTAACATAAGCAACCCCAAAACCTACATTTACAATAGATGGATTCAAATATTGAAAACGAGTTAATGATGAGGATATATGCTCTTTTGTTATGCATATAGGATATAATATTTCACCACATAATAGGGCAGTTGAATATCTTGATAATCTAATGAATATCATTGTCATATTGACAAAGTACTAAATACACAGTTTTTAGATGAAAAACAAAATAACAGATTATGGCTTACAGCAACTATTGAAAGCACTCGGTGGCTCACTTTACAAACGTGTGCATTGAGAGGGCATGACGAGTTTCCATCTTCTAATAATCGTGAAAATTTTATTGAAAAAAAAACGGAACATAGAAAGTTAAATCTGATATGCAAGTTGGAGTCAGCCCTAGGTAATTTTTCATCCTGGCTCCGCCCCTGTTTTGGATTATAATAATTTATATGATTTGTGTACTATATCATACTAGAGTGAACATAAAAGAAAATATAACGTTTGTTTAGGTTCCATCAACTCGAAATACAAATATATGTGTCATATATTTGTTTCACAAAGTTATTATTGAAACTTTAGGAACATCCTTATCCTTAGTAGATTAGCCAGCTAGCTAGCTAACCTATTATTTCGATTACAAAGTTATCACAAAGTTATTATTGAAACTTTAGGAACATCCTTATCCTTATCCTATTATTAGCTAACCTAGTAGCTAGCTAATCACAAAGCATACACTTCAAGTCCCATGTGGTGGGCAAAAACAAGGGCAACATTTATCCGGTGATGGAGCAGGAGCGCAACATGCACATCTTGGGCAACCCGGTGGTCTCCTTTGTAGAACTAAAATCATCAAAAGAGTGTCATTAACTTTTGAGAATGATAATAAATGAAGTTTATAATTAAATTACTTCGAGCAGAGAAGAGAAAAAATATCTATAACTTACGTTCGCGGCCCACTCGAGTGGCATTAGACATCTCGAGTGCAGGAGAAAGAACCAAAACTAATAGAACAAAAGTGACGAAGAAAATTTTAGCCATTGCTTTCTGCCTTGTGTTAAACAAAGAAGGATTGTGTTTTGTGAAGTGAAGTGAATGAATAATGGTGCCTAGAAGAACTGTTATTTATATAGTTATTAATTAAGAGTGGTTTGATTTATCAATTTTGAAAGGAAGATAAGGTTTGATTTTGAAGAGTCAATATTGAATTTTGAGCCAATGTTTGAAATTTCAAACTATTAGGTGTTCTATCGACAAGAAAATTTATTAACCAAAGCAGTCTTCCTCTTGTGATTTCTGACAACAAGAACTAGCCGGGTCATAGTTTTGTTTCACAAAAGGACAAGGACTGCTTATAATTTAATCATTTTTTAAAATAAATTTATTTTATAATTATATATATATATATAAATGTTGCGAACTCTCACCCTGTGAGTATATGTAATTGTTTTTGTCACTTTTAATAATTATATTAGTCAGAAAAGTAAAAAAAAATTATAATATAGAGGAATCTTTATTTAGAATAATCAAACTTGTGACATGTTCCATTATAACATGCATAAATGAAATTTTAAATAGTTGTATTGGTGATTTGTGAGGGATACAGATGTGGTTATATATATATATATATATATTTGTAAATACAGTTTTATGTGATATATTGTAATAATTTCTATATTCACCAATATTTGTAACTTAATTTTAACTTAGTTTTTCTTATAAAAATATTTTTTTAAATTTAATTTATCTCTATAACTTCTCTTTATAATTATATATTAGAGGGATGATAGTGCAAGGAATTTGGAAAAGAGAACTAGAGAAGGAAGGCATCATGTTGGTTTGAAAAAAAATAGGAATAAAAAGAAAATAAAGAAAAATTATTTTAGTTTTCAAGACAATCAACTGTGCCACAATAATTTTTGTTATATATATATATATATATATATATATATATATATATATATATATATATATATATATATATATATATATATATATATATATATATATATATATATATGAGCAATGATAAAAAGTAAAATTTGGTAATTTGGTGTCAACACATTATTGGACTTGAAAAATGAAATTTTTCTCCCCAACTAGATTTAAGATACGTGTTCACATCAATCTCGACACAATTTATAACACCAAATTTTCGCTCTCTACCCTCCCTCTCTCTCATATATATATATATCTCTACCCTCCCTCTCTCTCATATATATATATATATATATTTTGAAGAATCTCTTAATATTATTTAATAAGAGTTAATATTTTCAACTAAATGAGAATGTTTCATTTAAATTTATTTAAATTTTGAATATTTATTTCTCTAGAAATTATTTTTGAGATATTTTATCCATGAATTTTATTTTAATTTTAATTTTTAATTTTTTAATATTCTATGAATTTAATAAAATGAGAAATTTCCTTATTAAAACATGATTAACAATTTTTTTTGATGACGAATATAGTTTTGTTTTAGTTTAGTTTTAAGTAATCTTATGATTACTTAATCATTTTAATTATTGAATTATTACTTATTCATTTGCATTTCATATTTATTTCTTATGTTACGATGTTTGAGATCTCATTGGATAGTTATTGATCAATTTACGCCTGAAGTAGGAGTAGGGTAAGTAAAGTGTAAATCCAATTTGTTTTACCAAAACTATATTAAATCTAAATTATATTAATCCATTCTGTAATATTGATTAATACGGATTGGATTGGATTGGATTAGATTTGGATTGGATTGGATAATCTAATTTAACATTTTTTCTATCTAATTATTTAATAAATTTTATTTATTTATTTATTTTGTTAATTTTTTAAATCAATCAAACAAATTCTAATTATTTTTTTTAATAATATTTTTATATCCAACCGTTACTGAAGAAAATAAAATAATATATATAATTGATTACTTTAGCGGAAAAAAAATATTACCGGTGAAAATTAGGGGTGTAAACGAACCGATCCGATCTCGAACTAACCCTAACTCGAGTTCGGCTTGACTCGTTTTTATTGGCTCGACTCGAGCTCGAACTCGATCGAGCTTTTAATATTAAGCTCGACCTCGGCTCGATCATATAATCATAAGATCGAGTTCAGCTCAAAAGACTCGAATTTAAATATATTTATATATTAATTTCTTATATTAAAAAAAATAACTGAACAACATTTAGAATTTTACCGGAGTGAGATTTAGGGCTTCGAAACGAGGTATAAGTTCGTTGAAGAAGTATCAACGGACAGTCTCTTGAGTCTTCTTGCAAAATGGTTGTGCAAGTCGTATATTGTAATTGAGATAAACATGAAAACATATTAGACTCTATTAGGTTTAATTTGAAAAATAAAATACTTTAAAGTGAAATAAAAATAATTTTATATCTTATAAAATATAATATATTGAGATTGCATACATTAAATAATATTACAATATAATTATTTTTATTTTTTTGATTTTTAAAAATTATGTTTCTGTATTTAAATTAATATTAAATCTATTTATTTCCTTATAAGTATTATATAATATATATTTTTAATTTATAAATATTATTCTAGTATATCTTGATATACCAAAATATTGAAAATCTTATACCTTTTACGTACCAATAATTTTGGTATCGGTATCATAAACAATAAGTTCATAAATAGTCTCATGCGTGTTTTAAATTTTGATTAAAAAGTAAATTATAATAAAAAAAACTTATATGATTAGGCTCGAAAAAGCTCGACGAGCCATCAAGCGAGTCTTAATTACCTAAGCTCGAATTCGGCCCGAATCTTAAACGAGCTGGCTCGAGCTCGGCTCGAATTCGATTTTGACTGAACTCCAATCGAGCTTTGACCGAGCGGCTCACGAGCGGCTCGACTCATTTACACTCTAGTGGAAATAAACTAAAAAATAATAATATATTGGAGTGAAATAAGTAAAATTAAGAAAAATATATTTTATTTGAATATTTGAATAATTCCAATCCAATCCAATCTAATATCATTCGTATTTAATCAAATCCGAATTCAATCCAATCCAATCCAAATTCAATCCATTCTGAAATAACCAATTTGAATTAATATTTTTAAATCAAATTAAATTTCGAATTAATCCGTGTAATACTCACCCCTAAGTAGTGGTATACATGTGTAAAAACACTAATAATTTAAAAATGGGTGCGAAATGGGTGCCAAGAGGAGCTACCAACCACGCTGACTTGACTACCTCTTAAACACCCATTTGTTTGCAATGTTCTTTATTTTATACACTAATGAAAATGTGTTATTTGAATGCTTGTGTTTTAAACATTTATGCTTACGTTTAAACATTTTCTTTGAATATTTGTACTTAAAATATTTTTAGGCAGATTTGTAGGAAGCGGCCTGTTGTAAATTGAAAAACTCTGTTCTTAAAATATTTTTAGGCAGATTTGTAGGAAGCGGCTTGTTGTAAATTGAAAAACTCTTTTAACTTTCGATTGCATATTATAGTCGGGTTCACCTTGAGTGTCCTATTGAAAGGTGCCACAAATCAAAAATACACTAGCAATTTGCAGAGTCGAAACTTGCAAATACCTATTTTTCCGATGATAACTTCACCTTCTCAAACACTAGAAAAGCCCAACAAATCCGAATCTCATCGGGCTTCGATTGCGGACAAGACATAAAGTCCTTAATAAGTATAATGTTCCATGTACATTTAAATAAGTCTGAAATATATTCATAGACATGATTTTGTTTGAAATTGCTTCTTATATTATATTTTTTTAATTTATACTAGTACATTTTTTTAAAATAGTTAGATTTTTTTAAACAGTACAAAATAAAGAACCTAACTATAAGTATAAACAATTATTTTTCACTGGTGAAAAAGGGGTAAAAAACGAGAGTAAAAACTCTCGGTTTTGACCCTATAATTTTCGGTATAGACACATTACCGAAAGTTTTGGTAACTCTCGCCATCCCTCGGTATTGACTCTTTCGTTAAAAACAATTGAGCATTTACCGAGAGATATCGTAGAGTTTTCGGTTTAGATAACCTAGAGTAAAACCGAAAGTTAATTGAAAAACTTTCGGTTTTTCCACAGAGAGAAAAACCGAAAGTTTTACAAATAACTCTCGGTTTTACTCCTTAGGGAAAATACGAAGGTTTTCCAATTAACTCTCGGGTTTCTTAAAATGGAAAACCGAGAGTTAATTAGAAAACTTTCGGTTTTTCTTGTAGGAGTAAAACCGAGAGTTTTTTAATTAACTCTCGGTTTTCTTCAATTGTAAAACCGAAAGTTAATTAGAAAACTTTCGGTTTTACTCCTAAGGGAAAAAACGAAAATTTTCTAATTAACTCTTGGTTTTCCTCAAATGGAAAAACCGAAAGTTAATTAGAAAACTTTCGGTTATACTCCTACGGGAAAATCGAAAGTTTTCGGTTTTCTTCAAATGGAAAAACTGAAAGTTTTCATACAACTCTCGGTTTTTCCATTTGAAGAAAAACCGAAAGATTTCAATATTACTTTCGGTTTTTTCCTGTAAATTTTTTAAAATATGCCGATTATTTTGCTCACAATCAAAACATGTTCAGCCAAACCAATATATCAATAATAAAAGAAATGACACATACATTGAATGATCATTATCATTACAAAATTCGCAACCAAACTAATCATCCGAACAATCTGTTATAAATTCAAATCGAAACAACTACTAATCAAAACACGTTTTCAATCGAAACAACCAATCAAAACGTACTAGAATTAGCTTGTGTGGGGAGGAGGTGGTGGTTGTTGTTTCCTCATAAACAATTCAATTCTCTCCATTCTTGCATTCATTTCTAACTTCTCTCTCCATTCTTGCATTTGTTTCTTCCTTTTTCGCTTGCATTTCATTGATTATGCGCATTCTTTCTTCGTCCCTCTTCTCCAATTCCTCTAGTTTGAGCGTCAATCTTTAATTCTCTTCATACAATCGCTCATTGTTTCGTTGTGAACTGTTTCCACTTCAATGATCCTCACGAAAGTGTGTGGCTCGGACGCCTGATCCCATTCCAAACACTCCCCCTTGTTTTTGTTGTCCGAACACCCTCTCCGTCAATTCAAAATCAGATATTCCAAGTTCGTTACTAAGAACCTCCTCCATCTCAACCTGCACAATTGAAATAAAGTATCATTTCTATAATAAAAAACTAGGCATATTCAATTCACTTACAATTTTCTCTTGCACGTGTTCGTCCGGGACGGGTGTTGGGTTTTCTTTTGTCGGTTTTGGGGTACGGGTATTCTTGAATACTTCAATAGCAGACGGTGCCCGTTCCATTTCAATCGCCTGTTGAAATAAATGATTTATATAATTAATAACAATCTTTAGATTAAGTTATTACAAATAATGTACTTATCAACTCTTCTTCAATTTGTGCAAACGTCTACTTCCAGTATGATGTGGGAATTTTAGCTTCTTCCTATTAATTATATTTGTACGACTGTTTTGTTGTATTTTGAAATAAAAAATGAAGTTAGATTAATTAATATCAACTTTTATTTGAATTATGAAACCGTACCTTAAATTTTTCCGTGAAGAAATGGTTGCGATACACAAACTCTCAATCATCTCGATCGTAGTCTGATGGAGGATTAGCCAGTACTGCCGCCTCGTCTCCTTTGTGGACGCGGATATATGCCTTGTTCAAATCCGACCGCCATCTATCCCATATCTGCTTGGCGTGTCCCAATCCGGTCTTTCGAAATGAATCAATAGAACCATTAGTAACTTCGAACGGATCCTGAAAAAAAAACATTCAAATGTTAAAAATAATTATTTAATGAATAATGTATAATTAAGTAATAATTATTACCTTGATAGCAGTCTAAAATGAATCCAATTGGTCCGCACTTAATGCCTTCCACTTTAGAAGACGGTGTGAGACGGTTGCGGTGTCCCGGATAAACGACCCCACATGTCTAGACCACCGTGTTTTTCCCACGTCAGCACCGTCTGGCCTCCCATCTACCTCTCTAAAAGTAAGAGGAATCCTTGTCCCCACTACCCTCTTAAACAGCGCAATATTCTTGTTCTTCCCCCGTCTCTTGCGGGCAGAAGATTTCTTCAAAATTATCAAATTCATAATTAGATATGTGAATCAATTCAAACAATAAATAATTTGTAAACAAGTTACATGTCGATGATGGATCGGGAGTGGAACCGTGCTCCTCCTCGTCATTCTCCTCGTTAGGCTCCTCGAGACCCTCGTCTTCAGCCTCATCGTCATCCACCATACCAGCAAACGTACTCTCTATAAACTCTTCGGCCTCAGTAACCTCAACATCCTCGTCTGCTGGGGGAGTAGTAGCTATCGGGACCAAAGCAATAGGTGGTTCGTCTCTAGAAGACGATTCATATAAAATCCAATTCTAACCTAATTCAATTCTAACCTAAAATCCAATTCATACAAAATCCAATTCAATTCTAACCTAAATAAATTCTAACCTAAAATCCAATTATTACAAAATCCAATTCAATTCTAACATAAATCAATTCTAACATAAATCAACTAACCTAATTCATATATTCATCTAATTAAACACCTAAAAAACTAACCTTGGAGGCGGCTGCAGGCGGAGGAGCGACGGAGAGACGGCTACAGGCGGAGGCTGAGGCAAGGAAACTGTGTCTTCAATCGCCGAAGGTGGACGCGCGACAACGGTGTCTTCAATCGGTGCGGCGTCGTCGTCTTTAGGCTCTTCGTCGTCGTCGGAAACAAAGAAGAGAAGCAGAGGCGCGGTCGGGGAGGAAGAGAAGAGAAAAAGCAGGCGGAAATAATCGGGGAAGAAAGATAGGGTTTTTTAATTAAATAGGTCAATTCCGAGAGTTTTCACATAATTCTCGGTTTTTACTATTATTTAATTCCGAGAGTTTTCACATAACTCTCGGTTTTCACTATTACTTAATTCCGAGAGTTTTCACATAACTCTCAGTTTTCACTATTATTTAATTCCGAGAGTTTTCACATAACTATTGGTTTTCACTATTATTTAATTCCGAGAGTTTTCATATATCTCTCGGTTTTGACATATGTACAAATAAATTTAAATAATGGTCATTTCCGAAAGTTTTATATATAACTTTCGGTTTTGATAGTTATTTCCGAAAGTTAATTATAAAACTTTCGGAATTACCACTTGACAAATTGTTAAATTAAATTGTTTCTCACCTTCTAATGACCTTGAACAATATAAATTTAACACATTTGATATCCTTAAAATATTACACAATCAATATGATCATATATCTCTCGGTTTTGACATATGTACAAATAAATTTAAATAAGGGTCATTTCCGAAAGTTTTATATATAACTTTCGGTTTTAATAGTTATTTCCGAAAGTTAATTATAAAACTTTCGGAATTACCACTTGACAAATTGTTAAATTAATTGGTTTCTCACCTTCTAATGACCTTGAACAATATTAATTTAACACATTTGACATCCTTAAAATATTACACAATCCATAGGATCAAACATTATCCACATTCATAAGATAATCAAACATAAACATTCATATACACTTCTCTATATAATCAAACACAATCATAAACATTTTAACATTAAACACAATATTAATTTTTAAAATACAACACACACTTGATTATATTATTTAGGAGTCTAGATTAGTAGATTAAAAACAAAATAATTTAACAAATTAGGAAGTGGTAAAACCAAAAGTTAATGGTATAACTTTCGGTTTTGATGTATATTTCTGAAAGTTTTGAATAAACTTCTCGGTCCTGACCTTAAATAGAATATTTTTGGGAAGGGTCAAAACCGAAGGTTTATTTGAAAACCTTCGGTTTTGTCCCTTCCCAAACACTTAGAAAATTTTCTGTTTTTTTTAAACAATGGTCAAAACTGAAGGTTTATTTGACAACCTTCGATTTTGTACATTCCCAAACATTTAGAAAATTTTCTGTTTTTTTTTAAACAAGGGTCAAAACCGAAGGTTTATTTGACAATCTTCGGTTTTGTACTTTCCCAAACACTTAGAAAATTTTATGTTTTTTTTAAACAAGGGTCAAAACCAAAGGTTTATTTGAAAACCTTCAGTTTTGTCCCTTACCAACACTTAGAAAATTTTATGTTTTTTTAAACAAGGGTCAAAACCGAAAGTTTATTTGAAAACCTTCGGTTTTGTCCCTTCCCAACACTTAGAAAATTTTCTGTTTTTTTAACAAGGGTCAAAACCGAAGGTTTATTTGAAAACCTTCGGTTTTGTCCTTTCTCAACACTTAGAAAATTTTCTGTTTTTTTTAAACAAGGGTCAAAACCGAAGGTTTATTTGAAAACCTTCGAAATTACCCCTATTTTTTTGTTTAAAAGATATTATGTTATATAATTTTATCAAATAAAGGCAATAATAAATAAAGGAAAAGAAACCCTAAACAACATTAATAAATCAAAACCAAATTAAAGGATAATAATAATACATAATTATGAAAGTTAAACACACCAAAATGTCATCATTCGTACGGAAACGATATTACATAATTAATCAACAATATAATGGAGAAATTAATTAGTAAATGTGGGGGGAGGAGGGGGTGGTTGATTCTGCCTCTTCAACAATTCAATTTGCTGTTCGAGATTCTCCAATTTTTGCGCCATTTCAGCCTTGTCCGCTTTAATTTCATTAAGCATTTGACCTCTTTCCGCATCCCTCAATCGAATTTCCTCCATTTCCAGCGTCATTTTCTTCACCTCTTCCTCACGTGCCGCAGTTTCTGTTTGTGCTAGCAAATTCTGGTAATGCCAAGACAGTTTCTCCGGTGTACGCCGGATACTCATCCATGACTCACCCATCCTAAATGCATTTCATATATATATATATATATATATATATCAAACACAATAACCAAAATATATCATTCATTTAACAAAATCTAACAGAATCATATATATTTAACAAACTAACCTAAATCTAATCTAAACAATAACAAATCTAAATCGTAATATCAAACAAATAATCTAAACTAGCATAAATCTAGAAAATATAAACCAAATGATAACAAATCTAAATCTAAAAACAAAAAACAAATAAAAAACTAACCTGGAACGGAGAAGAAGAAGAGGAGGCGGCTGCGGCGCGGGAGGGAGAGAAAGGAGAGAGAAGAGAATGAAAAAGAGAAGGGGTAGGGTTTGTATTTATAAAGGTATTTACCGAAGGTTTTTTAATAAATCTTCGGTTTTGACTTTTCTCAAACCGAGGTTTATTGAAAAACCTTCGGTAATAAGAATCACGGGATTTATTTTTTTTTTGTCTTTTTTTGAATGAGTCAAAACCGAAGGTTTATAGTATAAACCTTCGCAATTAACAATTTTAGGAAAAGGTAAAACCGAAAGTTCTTTAAATAACCTTCACAATTAATCATTCTCCAACTTAGAATATTTTTTCAATTTTTGGGATGAGTCAAATACGACGGTTTAATGGAAAACCTTCGTATTTAAACATTTCAGAAAAGGTAAAACCAAAAGTTCTTGGAATAACCTTCGCAATTAACCAAACTCCCAACACTTGGAATTTTTTTGAATTTTTGGGAATGTCAAAACCGAAAGTTCTTTGTAGAACTTTCGGTACTAATTAGTAAACCGAAAGTTTTAGACACCTCTCGAAATCTATTTTCAATAACGAAAGATTTGTTACTCTCGGGATCAATTAGGAGAGTTTTATAAAACCCTCGGTAATATCTGTCGGTAAAGGTCATTTTTTTATCAGTGTTTGTATTGTCAAAATTTGAACTCACTTGATAATTCATTTAAAACCATTGATCGCTTAATATTTTAAATAGGTTGATTGAAACTTATTTTAACTAATAAACTCATTTTTGTCTCCAATCAAATTACATTCATTATCCCTCCTAATTCATTAGGGGATAACACTATTTTGGTGTAAGTCTTATATAGTCAATCAATTAAAGTATATTACGAATTTTGTATTACGATATCATATTTATATTTTATAATATCTATAATATTATTTATATTTTAACATCAATATTCTTTATTGATTATAAATGATTTTGGGGAATAACATAAACACACAATATCTAAATGGAGGCGACAAATGATTAAAACATCGTTGTCGCCTTAGTCAGCAACATCATATTCTGGAAATGAAACATAGTAGATACATCGTCGTTTGAGAACAAAGTTAAATAAATAATCTAAAGACGAAGGTTAAAGTTTTACCCTAATAAGACTTAGAAAAATAAAAATGGATATACATGTATACGAGGAATTTGTGCATATTTTCAAAACAAATTAACGGTTTTATAATGTTTTAAATGATTTTATATATTTATGGTGTAAATTCAAACAAAATAAATATATAAAGAGCAATTTCAAACAAAAATAATTGTAAAATAAAACATTTCAAATAAAATATATCGGGAGTATTATATCTATCATTTCTTTAAATCTTTCTTTATATTTATGCACTTGTCTAACCTTCCTTCTATAACCGACATCCCTTTTTATGTCGGGTAACTGCATCTTGCACGCGTTAAAAATAAAGAATCCGATATGTATAATAACGGTCAATTGATATGTCGGAAATCGACTCGAGTGAGCAAATCTATTTTTGTTCTTGAGCAAATCTAAATAGCCGAACAAAATTGATTTTCGACTTTTAAAAGTCACCGCCTAATTTACTCTTAGGAAAATAGGAAAAAAATGTTTCAAAAATTCGTTTTGAGAGTTCGATGCTTGACGACGTTTAAAAGGGCATCGGTCCACGCACCTTTCTTAAATTGACGGTCTCTATTCCAAAATAATTAGCATTTAAAACGGTAAAATTTATTACACTTTAGAATAGATCAAAATCTGAGCATGTGTCTAAGGTTATAGCATACTCTAAGAGACCATGTCTATTATGTTCCTAAACATGCTTCTAGCTAGGGTGTAGCTCATAATAAATGAACTAGACTGAAAACAAAAACGTCAGACACAATACCTGTGTTGCGAGAGGACAAAAACAATGTACGAATCTGAAATTATCCAAATTAAAAGAGGAAAATCAATTCATGACAATGTTGTAAAAATTGTAAGAAACATTTCAGAATTATTCTCATAATATTTTAAGTTGTAAAAATGAACTCTTAAAGTTTAGGAAAATTGAAAAACATGTAAGTCTTAAAATGGTGAAACTTTTTTATTTTGATTAAAATATTTATTTTTAATCATGTTCTATTTTTTTTTTTTTTTTTATTTTAATGTTTAAACTAACCTTGAAATGTATCCGAAAGCATAAGTTTTATTTTAAAATGAAATAAGCTGAACCAAATAGACCGGGCTAAATGAAAAGGCAGATGACGGGATAACTTCGCCGGCGTACGAGAAGTGATCGGAATGTTGACGAAAGGAGCGCATATTTTCACATGATCGGTGAAATTCTTCATTATTTCTGGAAGCGAGATTACCAACCGTCGAGCCTAACCTAATTCTCACAGTGGCTTGGAGAATGATCGGCCGGAAATAACAGACGGACGACGATAATCAGACAGTGAGGAAATTCGTTTTTTTAGAATTACAACAACTCGTTTGGTCTTAACAACATCTAATTCGATTAGGAATTCACTTATAGACATAAGGCTACTATGCTCAAGAACAACAACCAAATTTCAATCCAGCTCTCAGTCGAAAATGAAATTTGTGATTCGTTGCTCAAACTGACTAGGAAATATCATTGTGCACTCATATATAACCAGATAACAATTATGCAAGCAACACATCAACAATCATCACACAAATTCCACAAACTAAGCAAGAATTAGATGAATTAGTTTTATTTGAAAATCAAATTTCAAATACAATGGCCTAGGAGATAGAAATACTTATGATTGCACTAGTGAAAATGTGATCTTTACCGAAATATTATACCGACAGATATATATTTGTTGGTAAAAGTTTCGACATGAAGAAACGTTTCGTTAATAAGAATTTTTCCCGGCACATTTCTAAAACTTTCGTTAATAAGAATTTTTACTGGGAGATTTATATAAATCTCTCGTTATTGACTTTATCTCAAAAACACGAAAATAATTATAAGTGTTGAATGAGATTAATAGAGAGAGATTTATATAAATCTCTCGCTATTGACCTCATCTCCAAAACACGAAAATAATTATAAGTGTTGGATGAGGTCAATAGCGAGATTTATATAAATCTCGCTATTGACCTCATCCAAAAAACACGAAAATAATTATAAGTGTTGAATGAGGTCAACAAGAAGAGATTTATATAAATATCTCGATATTGACCTCATCCCCAAAATACAAAAATAATTATAAGTGTTCGATGAGGTCAATAGGAAGAGATTTAGATAAATCTTTCGCTATTGACCTTATCCCAATAACACAAAAATAATTCTAAGTATTGGATTAGGTCAATAGAAAAAGATTTATATAAATCTCTCGCTAATGACTTCATCCCAAAAGCATGAAAATAATTCAAAGTGCT
Organism: Impatiens glandulifera; assembly: GCF_907164915.1. Taxonomy (NCBI): domain Eukaryota; kingdom Viridiplantae; phylum Streptophyta; class Magnoliopsida; order Ericales; family Balsaminaceae; genus Impatiens; species Impatiens glandulifera. Next base: position 21,905,585 of record NC_061864.1, read on the forward strand.
GGATAAGGTCAATAGCGAGAGATTTATATATATCTCTCTAACAATTAAGGTCAATATTGAGAGATGTGTAAACCTCTCGGTAAGAACCTTTATAATTTAGATTGAAACTCTTTCTTCCCCGATTACCCGATTGCACCTCCATCTCTTCTCTCGAGCTCTTTGTAGGCGATTGGCGACCGATGACGCACCGACGCCGATCTACTCTCGCCGTCGACGCCAACCGACCGACGTCGATCTCCTCTCGCTGCCACCTCTTTGAGCTCCTCGCGCCATTGCTTCATGTCGTCGTTTCCTCCTCTTCAACATCGCTGTTTCAAGGTTAGTTTAGTTTATATGATGGTTAGATTTTATGTTAGATTTAGGTTAGATTTTGTTAGATTTAGGTTATATTTTGTTAGCATTTATGTTACATTTTCAATCTGATTGATTATGTAGGGTTTGATTTTGATTTTGAATCTAATTGCTTCATTTATGATGATACCAGGGTTTGATTTAATTTGATAAACATGTTTGACTTGTTGAGTATAAGATTTTGATTTTGAATCGATTGCTTCATTTATGATGATTCTAGGGTTTGATTTAATTTGATGAATCAATTTGATTTTGTATAATAAGGCTATTAGTGGTATTGTTTGACTTGGTTAATTAGGGTATTATACTTGATTAATTAAGGTATACTAATGGTATGTGTTTGCAGGATGGATCGTGGTCGTGGGAATACTTGGATGAGTTTACGGAAACTCCAAAGAAACAAAAAAAGTCATTCCAGAACCTGCTTGCACAGGTATGATGGATCGTGGTTGCGGGGATACTTTCGATATTTTATTTCGGGGTAATACCGAGAGATTTTCGAATAACATTCGATATTTTCTCTTGTGGAAAATACTGAAAGATTTACGAATCTCTCGGGGTATACCTAAAAAGATTTACCGAAAGTCGTTATACCGACGAATGTCGATAGTTTTCTAATATTTCGGTATTGAGTTATACCGATATATATAAGGTCAATATAGACAGTTTTTACTCTAAGTAATGACCCTTTTTCACTAGTGTTGGTTCAAAATAAGTATTTAGGCTTTTAGAAGGGTTGAGGAAGCTATCTATGGAAAGGTTGAAGTTCTGGTGAAAAAGGTGATCGGCAATGACAATTTCCGCTCGAGAAAATTTTGAGAGTTCTAGCTTCTTTCTAGGATAATTCTTTCTTTTTTGAGTTATAAGAAAAATTAGGGCTTAAATAGCTTAACCTCTAACATGGGCTCCAAGTTCACAAGCAAACTTAAAGTGACATCAACCGTCTTTGAGGTTGTGTTTAGGACCATTGGCATGCCTATCTCTCAGGCTTTCTTCTGGTACCAAACTTGCCTCGGATGGTTCACCCTGGCCAAAGTTAAGGGTTGTTAAACTTTGAGTAATTTTGGCGAAGAATCGGCTTGCGGGGGAGCCTACCGGTCGACACGAGTTGAATCGCGCAGCTAGTCTTCGGGGCTTCAACTTTCGTAGGTAATTCGTTCGGTGATGTGACCCCTAGCTCGATGAATCATCGGTGGAAGCCATTTTCCCCTTAAAAGGACATACGCTGCTTGCGGGTTAGTTCACGAATAGTGTGGATTGCATGACGGGTTGTTATTTGTGACAAATGAAAGTCAACTCATAGACCTTTGATTTGGTAGCTCATGGAGCTCAAATGACTGAAAGTCGAGACTATGCTCAATTCGCTCTTTTGGCCAAACTGTAATTTTATTATTTTTTCACGAGATCTCCTAAATTGTAGAGAATGAATGACATATTAAGGTTGGTACTGAATTGTTCCTCGTTGAGTCGAAAATACAAGTGTCTTGACAACTTTAAAAATACAAAATCCTATTTTTGAAGTCTAAGTGATTTTTTTTTGTTAACTATTCAAAATCGTGATACAATATATGACACTCAGCACAGTATTAACACCAAGTTAACAAGCACTATTAAACACTAGTAATCTTGTGGATTTAATTGGTCATAATATTGTGAATTAGCCAAAAACAAACATTGAGCACATTAATGTGTATTGACTTCAACACACAACAAACCATTGTTAGACAAGTCCCAATTCTTGTCCATTAATATTCAACATTAAAAGACAATGTTTGATATATCAATTTTCAGTATTTAATGTTCAGTAAAATTTATTCACCAAAGTACCAATTTGATTTAACAAAAGATGCGAAAAACAACCAAAAGTCACAAATTCAATTCCAAGAAAACGTTTTGATTTGAAGCATGATCGTGGTCGTGGTCGTGGTTGTGGTTGTGGTTGTGGTTGTGGTTGTGGTTGTGGTTGTGGTTGTGATTGTGGTTGTGGTTGTGGTTGTGGTTGTGGCCCTTGTGGCATGTGGAGTGCCTTGCTAATTTTCTTAATTCATTTTTTTTTTAATTAATTTTTTTTTTAAAATATGTTTAAAACAGTTTTATAATCATATTAATTATCACTTTTAATATTTTGTGATATATGAAAGTCTAACATTAACCATTATAACATATAAAATGGATTATATATAAGATCAAAAATTTTCATTTAAAATAATATATTTATGATATCATTGATTTATAACATACATTAGTAAAAAATGATTTTTAACAAGAGCTTAAATGTTATTGGTGATTGTTTTCACCGAGGGCTATAAATGCTATAATAAGGTGTCGGTGATTCGACTATCGACACTACAACAAAACAGGTTTCCCATGACACATAATTGCCAACGCATATTAAACGTTAGCAAAAGTCTTTAAAAAATAGATTTTTGTCCATCTTTATCATTTATAACAACCTTTATGAATTTTATTTTATTATATATTTTTTAAACACTTGTAAACAAATAATTAGATAACATTTAGTTTTAATATTTTTCTTTGTATATTTTATTTTGAATTTTTTTTAACAATATAATATATTAACCGTTTAAATCAAATAAATTGTATATTCATTTTATCTTAAAACTCAAATTTATTTATATTTTGAATCAATTAAATATAAATTTATTACTAATATTAAATTACTTGAATAAAATTAATATTATAGAAAACAAAATAAACAAAATATTTAAATAAATAAGATAATAAATTAATTATTAAATAATTTTTTTATAAGTTGTAGGATCAAAATGAATCTTTTTATAATTAATCTAATAAATTAAATTTGAAACTAATAAACTTTATAATTAATCTATTATTATATTAGCCATCATAATAGTTTGAAAAATCCATTCTAAATTCGAAACAAATTAGATAATCAATTCGACCTAAGATAAAGAAGAATCACGGAGTCGGTTCCGAGAGGAGCAACGTTGGCTACGTGAAGAGCAGAGATGGCATCGCGAAGAATCTCGATGGAACTCTGAGCTCGAATCACTTATCCAAGAAATATCGTCCTTAAAGCTCCGAATTTAAGAATTGGAGACTTGTGGCTCGTTGCAAGGTCCCATCGCTTCCGCAACGATGACAAATAACGCCTCGTTGTTGCAGGTATGGAATAAAATACACTTCAAATCAAACTAATAGCGGTTGGTTTATATCGTTACATCACTTAATTGCAGGTGTTGAAGAAAGAGTTCGATTTGGGTAATAAAACATGGATAACAGAGAGAGGGACTAGTGTTGTGCAAATTGTTCTGGAGGCCAAGTCATCAAAAAGTGTAGAGGTGGAGGAGGTGGTGAAAGAAGTAGTCACCGTACCACATAGAGATGAAAGAAGAGTAAAGAAGGATGGGAAGCAGTCGAAGAAGAGGAAGACGTTGAGGATGGATTCAGAAAGAAATGTTAAATTCTTGCAGGTCTGCTTGCTTATATATCAACTTTCAATCTGCTTACCAAATTTGCAAGGCAAGTAGGATGCATGATGAATCAATTGTTAAGTTAGTAAAAAAAGAAATGATTGATTAAACTCCATTTTGGATTAGATACTTCTATATAAGCTAGGATGATTTAGTAAAATGTGTTAATAATTGGGCTGATAAGTTAGGGTTTTGTAGTGTACATTTAATTTCTCTAGTTTTTCTCACTGTTTGTTCTTTTTACAGGAAGCACTGCAGAGATTGTGTTTTTATTCAAGTGAAGAAGATGTAGAATACTCAAGCCTTCTCAAGTGGGACAGAACTTGCAGTTAAAACTTGGCAAGTATGTTTTGGATTTCCTTACCATGTGGAGGATAAATATATATATTATCGATAACAAGAACTAAAACTTTTTTGCTGGCTCATTATTCTCGATACAAATTTGGCTTGTAGGCTTCAGTTGGTACCCTGAAGAGGGAATTATGACTTTTGAGCTTCAAGAGAGACTATTTGCACCACAACAAGTAGAAACAGATCTAAAAGTGAATAATTTGATCCCTTGAAGAAGGTTTGTGTAGTTGTTCTTCTAGATAGTAAATGTTTCCTGTAAATGTCTCCTTTCTACACTGATATTGCTATCTATCTGATTGTGAAGCCATTTGACTTGTTCCGATCTCTAAACTGTAGCCAACCCCATCTGGCTCGTCCCGCCTATTCATATACTAGAACACTTCCAGAAGTGAGCTAAGGTTATTCCCACTAAAATATGTTTATCATGATGCTACCTTTAAGTGTTTTCCTTGAGCTTCTCACTAATAATTAATTTCTTTGAGTTAGCCTTCTCACTAGTAGATAGATATTCTAATTACAAAAGTTGCTCTCTATTCTTGAGTTCTATCTATTGCTTGTTTATCTTAGGTTATTTGGTTATTTCCAAATAATTCCTCATCACATCACATATAATTCAACAATCAAATCACTCATTTTATCAATTAAAATATCAAAATACTAAATAATATAAACATATAATGAATAGATTTTTCAGTAAGCTCACACAAAGAACATTAGCTAGTCAAGGTAAAACTTTTTCGCTTTATCATGGGTTAGAGCCTCATTAAGAACCTTTTCATTTGATGACTCCATAAATATGTGTCACTAGGTGCTGACAAAGAAAGGAATTTATAATGGATATACTCTTGGGGTTCTGTAACCTGATATTTACTTTCCTTAGGTCCTATAGTCAATGATTATCCTCTATTAAAGCCTGCATAACAACTATGAATAGGAAGAAATTTAATAATCAAAACAAAATAAATTAACGAAAGATTTTATGTGGATAGAGATAACTAACCCATTTAGAAACTAGTTTTTTTCCAGAAAATTTGGAGATGTATCTCAATCCTGATTAGAAATGACAAATTTCTAGCTGTATTGGATTTTTTGCTTCACTTGGCAAAGAAAGGTAGTTGTACTAGAACATGATCCCAAGTTTTGAAAAGCACATTACTTGTGTTTGGTAAAAGAAGTAGTGTAGTTGAATCACAAGTTTAATTTTAGGCTGGCTGAAAAACAAAATTTGAGTTGAATGGAATCAAATATAAAAAATGGGCAATAAAACCTTCCTCCATTTGAAAAAACTTTATATTTATGTTTCTCTTTATATATACAAATACACTTTGAAACTAAACTAAATATATTCTTTAATATCTTTGTACCCAAAATAACCAACGTTTCAATAACTTACATCAAACAGGGTTATTTTGAAATAACCTACTAGTTATCCAAAATACTCAGGATTAAACAAGGTCCATATAATTTATCAAATAATGCCTTACATCATCTATTAGTGAATCTGGATCACTTTGAAAACTATTAAAAGAATCACAATGATGGAATTTTTCCTCTTAACTTGTTACTTTCTAATATTTCTAATTTCATCATGACAAGTTTCCTATCCAAATTGTCAAATTTCATTATTAATTTTTTTAGAGTTCCTTTGGTTTGATATCTGAATTATTTTATGCAAATACAGCTTTTTCAGTGTGTATTCTGTATTGACACTGTAGTGAAGTCACTTCCTCCAGCAATGTCGTACAATGTTTCTCGTAACCTAAGCTTCTTCACCCGAATCTTCACTCAATTCTCCGGTACCCTTCTTTCTCTCTTTTTCTGTTCTTGCTAGTTTTTACAATCAAACCTGAACTAGATTAGATTAGCGATAGTGATTTACTGACACTAGGTTTGAAGACCCCTTTTTTAGTAATTTACTGACACTAGGTTTGGTTGTGAGCCTATGACTAACATTCTTGTTGGGCTTGTATGGTTGTCTATCAGACCTAAAACAATATAAATGTGAGCAGTCAATTATAAAAATTGAATTCTATCAACTGATATTGGTCATTTAGGATTTCATTTGTGTAAAACTTTGAATGATAATGTTTCAGGTTTATCTAGAAGGTATGGTACGCCAAATGATAAGTAATCATTTTCCTCTTCTTGTTGTTTCAGAGTTATTATGGTATGTCTTCCAATATTTTTTTTTTTTAATTTATTGTGTTATTTTTTCAACTCAACAAATTAATCCAATGAGTCATTATGGTGGCCTTGGGGAGGTTTTTGGTAGAAATGAGCTTATTAATAGTTTGATTTAGATAAAGTTCATAAGTATGTACGTTTACTTTTATGAATTTAGGGGTTTTATAGAACTCTTAGAGGCTAAAGGTACTATTATTTTTCTTGCTTGGACATAGACAAGACTAGACTGTTATTTGCCAATTTGAGTTTGAAGAGGGGAAGGTGAAAAGAGCTAAGCAAACAGAAAATTAACGAAATAAGAGGTTGACTTGGTTTTCTTCTCCATTACACTAATCAAGCATTATTTTGATTGGGGCGAGGATCTAAAAATATATCTTTCAATTCTAAGGCAAGCAAGTGCATTCATCCATTTTTTTTCTGTCAAAGTAAACTCACATTGATTCAAAGACACAGGAACACAAACTCTTACATTTCTACAGAATTCCAAATCAGAGTTGATCTTTATGTGTCAATTTCTTGTTTTTATTTCATACAGTTTTGATATGTTAGTTAATGTTGATTTAATGAAATAATTGTTAAGAGTATTTATGTTTCTAATTGTTATTATTTAAATAATTACAAATAATTGTTGAGAGTATTTATGTTTCTAATTGTTATTATTTACCAACAAAAGACAAATTGTTACTAAAATAAACTGTAAATGAGTTTAGTATACCAATTTGTCTTTTGTTTTAATTATTTTTTAAATCATCTGAATATTATTAAAAATTTGTAATAGGTTAGTTAATGTTGATTTTATGAAATAATTGTTAAGAGTATTTATGTTTCTAATTGTTATTATTTAAAAGCTCAATAGTGAGTAGAAAATGATTCTAAATATATTTCCTAATGATTAGTTAAATAAAAAAATTAAGAAATTGTAAAAAAAATAATTAAAAATATAAAAAACAAAAAAGTTTAAAAATTAAATACACTTTTCGTGACCCTTAAATCAATGTTACCGACGCCTAAATAAGCGTCGTTGAAACTTGCGCCGACCCTGCTTCTGGTGACGCTTAGATAAGGGTCGGTGATATTTTTTAGCGACGCTTTTAAGGGTTGGCAGAAGTTATTTTAAGTGTCGCCGAATGTCTTTTCTGTTATAGTGCAGTGAAGGAAAGGTGATATTTTTTAGCGACGCTTTTAAGAGTTGGCAGAAGTTATTTTAAATGTCGCCGAATGTCTTTTCTGTTATAGTGCAGTGAAGGAAAGAGATGCATTACTGAGAGCACTCAGTGCCTTCGGAGATAGTCTTAAATTATTGCTTAGAGCTAAAGAAACGCTCTCAGTGAAGTTCGAAATTATTGACAGACAAAAAAAAAAAAAAAAAAAAAAAAAAATTATGTATAATTGTAACATTGTATTAGTGATTTGTGAGTATTTTAGATATATAATTTGTTTTAACTTTTAAGCATGTTAATTAAGCTGTAAAAGTCACATGGTATCTTATCAATTGTTATCTTAAAAATAAAATTAATCAAAAAAAATATTTATTTTAAAAGTTAGACTTTAGACCTAATCAATGAAATCGTACGTATAGTTGATTGGTTATTTATTTAATATTTTTGACATATAATTTGTCTTGAGCATGTTAATTAGATTCGACCATACAAAATTTATGTTAAAGATAAAATATATAAGAGTAGTTAAAATTTATTAAGACAAAAGCAGCTGTAGTTTTATTTTGTAATATTATAACATATTTTTGACAGTATAATAAAAAAATTATTTATCCGTAAAAATTTCCTCTTATAATTAAGTTTCCACATATATTTTTTGAGTTATATAGTATATTTTTATATTTACACAATTTTAATTTATATTGAATTATAAAAATAAAATAAAAATTAAAAGAGACAAATATTTAAAAAATTAGATTTGACATAATCAATTATATAACGTCATATATATATATATATATATTTGATGATTTTGTATTACATTTATCCATTTAAAAAAAATACAATTTTATTGGGAAAAATTGTATTTTATTTGATTGTAATTATTTGTATAGTTAATAATATTTGTATATGAAAACTAAATAATATATATATATATATATATATATATATATATTTAATTTAATAAAGTGAATTAAGGAAAAAAAATGAGGAAAAAAAATATAAAAATATAAAATATTTAACTATAAATAAATGAAAACTTATTTATTTTATATATAATTGTTTAAAATATAAACAATTATTTATTCTATAACTATATATAAAATTACTTAACTAAAATAATATTTTTTATATATAATTTAATATTTTTTATTTATATTAAAATAAAATAGTAATAAGAAATAGATATATAATTGTACGATTTTATATTTTTATTTTAATTAAATTATTTCATATAATTTTATTTTTAAAATAATTAAAATATAATATTTATAATGAAAACTAATTTTAATATTAAATGAAATTTTATTATAAATTATATGATTTTTCATTTGTGCACGGACCTTATACATCTTATACATGTTATTTACTTACAGTACATAATTTTATTAAAACTTATTTTATTTATATTATTTTATAAATTATTAATTATTATTATATATATAAATAACTATTCATAAAAATATATTCATAATTTAATATGTTAATTAATTTTTAAATATAAATATTTTAACTAAAATATTTATTTAAAAATTAATTAATATTATATTTAAATATTTAAGAATAATTATAATAAAATTTTAATTTATTAATATAATTTATAATTTAATGATTTTTTATAAAAACAATTAATTAATAATAAATAATATTTAATATAAGATATATTAACAGTTAAAATTAAATTAATAAATAAAGTTTTATTTTATTAAAATATTCATATTTATTTAAAAATAATAATAAACTTGAATTTTATATAATATAATAAATAAAACCATAATAATATTAATATTTAGTAAAACAATTATTAATTGAAAATATTGAAAATGAAAATATTATAAGTTGGTAAATAAATAAAATATTTACAGTAATTTTATTTAATCAGAAAATAATTTATTTATTAAAAATAATTAAGTTTAATATATTAATATTAATAAATTAAAATTTAATAAATAAATTAAAATATTATTATAATTATTTTTATTAATTTATATCAAAACTATCATTTTTATTCATAATTGTTTTAATAAAAATAAATGAATAATTATATATATATATATATATATATATATATAAATTAAAAAATTATTTAACAAAATATATAAAAATCATTTGTGTAAGTTTTATCTATTTATTTCAAATAATTAAAAAACTTATTTTTGTAACCATTATTATTATAATAATTTTTGAAAATTTATTATTTATATTTAATATAAATTATTTTACAATATTTTAATTTTTAATTTAATTTTTATATTATAATTTAAAAAATAAGATATGTAATTTTTTTATAGTTACATTGCTAATACATTAGAATTTAAGTTATTAATTTAAAATACATTAATTATTATTTAAATATATTTTATAAATTAAATATTTATTTTATTAAAATTTAAACCTTTATTTTAAATTTAAGTGAAAATTTTAAAATATTATTAAATATTTTTATATATATAATATTTTAAATCATATTCATATAATATATTTTAAATTATATATTCATAAAAATTAATATATATTCATATAATTTATTTTAAAATATATTATATAATTTATTTTAAAATATATTATTTTTTATTTTAAGTTATTTATTAATATTTAAAATTATATATCAACAGAAATTTATAAAAAAAAGTTAATATATTAATATAATTTATTTTAAAATATATTTATTTTTTAATTTAAATTAGTTATTAATATTTATAATTAAATTAAAAATATATATATAATATTAATTATTAAATAATATTTTAAATATAAAAAAATAAATAAGTTAGGCTTGAATTAAATATACTCAAACTTAATTAATGAAATTATATACCTACTGAATAAATTGGTATTAATAAACTGAAAATAAATTGAATTATGTACAATTAATAACAGAGTCTATAATAATTTGGTTTGACAAATGTACATCATATACTATATGCATGATTTTAAATATTAATTATTTTTTTAAAAGAGATTTTAAAGCACTTTTATAATTATATTAATGGTTACTTATAATATTTTTTAAGATTCATAAACATAAATGAAGTCTAATATTGATTACAGTCCATTGTCAAGTGGAGGTAAAAAACTTCTTAGATAGATTATAATTGTACTGGTCCAAAAATAAAAAATTAAAAGATCTATAAAACATCATCAGATAACATAAAAAATGAATTTTCTTATGGTTGTATTGGTTTTTTCTAGTATTATAGATTTATGACTTGTCAAGAAACACCTACAACTACATTAACTAAAAACAATTATATGTTTATAATTACAGATTCTAAAGCCAATATTGAAATTAAACTACATTAACAAAAAAAAAGTAGTAAGCTACTGTATGTTTTATATGTTTAAAAGAAAAAATAATAATAAACTATTAAACTAAGTATTAGTTTAAGTTAAGTAATTTTGTATATATATATATATATTAATTGTATTATAAAATATTTTAAAATTATTAATGTTCTCAATAGTATATAATACAATCAATATATTGAGTAATTTTAAAAAAAAAAAATCTAATTGAGTTTGATTTTTGTTAGGTAAGAAGTTAGCATGACCACATTAATAATTAATGACTTTCACTCCCATTTTAGTCATTCTAACCTAACATGTTAAATTAATTTTATAAATTTTAATTTTGATTCATCATGATTTTATTAAGATGAACTTAAAAAATTAGCTTAGAATATAAATTTGTCCAATCTTATTATCTAGCAAGTATATACTTCCTATTTTTTTATTTTCAGTAAAATATGATTGATTGTATTAAAAAATACATAATAATAATAATAATAATAATAATAATAATAATAATAATATTTATTAGTTCAATAATATACATAATATACATGTTCTTATCATTTCGTTGTGTTTATGTAAAAATTTACTATTATAATTTTAATTAATAAATTAATGAAAAAATTATAATAAATATATTTTATGTTTAAACTCAGTTTGTTTTTTACCTTATTCTCTAGGGTTTAAACTTTTAACCTCTTTATTCGTTTTTACAAACTTTATATTTAATGTTTAAATTTATAATCATAACATTTTTTTCTCTCTAGATAATTTGGGGGAGGGATTAACATGTTAGAAAAAGAAAAACTTGTGAGACAAAAGAGAATAATTAATTGAATCACGTCATTACCTCTCTCGTGTTCTATCCCTTCAAATTGAATGCTAAAAACTAAAAAAAAAAATATTATGTTTTAAAAAAAAAATTATAATTAAAATTTAAAAAATAATTTCAACTTATTTATATATGTTTTTATCCCATTATTATAATTTTAAGCATTAAATCTATTAGTTAATTAATCAATTAAAATACTACTTTTTTTTATAAAATTTTAAATACAAAAAAAAATATTTTAGTAATTAAACAAAAAAAATACAAATAACATACTCTTAATAAATATTTTATTTATTTATTTTAATTAAAATTTAAAATTATATATGAATACAAACTTATAAAAATAATATATTCAAATAATTTATTTAAAATAGTTTAAATTTAAATAATTTATAATATTTAAAATTAAGTTAATAAAAAATATATATTTAAATATATAACATCATATATATATATATATATATTATTAATTATTAAAAAAAAAAAAAAAAAATTAAAGCCTATAAACTAATTTTTTCTGACCCTGTCCGAGTGTTACCTATCAAAATAAACCGACTACAATCTATCTAAGAATAATATATCTAAGAATAATAGTGGAGGAACAAACAAAGTATTAACTCACCCAAAAATAAAACTCTCATGTACATACTATCATATAACAATAATATTATATCTATTTTCAATAACAATAACATACTCTGTATTACAATAAATAACACAAAACTAAATAAAAATTTATATATGATCCTAAATAATACTAATCTTATAAAACTAGTAACAAAATTTTGGAGTTAGCTTCTATATCTCATGTCAATCCGGAAAAAAAAAGAAAAGATATTGATGAACAAAAACACACCAAATGCTCATTATTATATACATGGTGTGACCGTGTGAGGAATAACTTACAATTGAAACTCATATATGTATTAAAATATATATATATATATATATATATATATATATATATATATATATATATATATATATATAATTTTGAACTTGTTACCATCAAGAATGTACCAGGCTGGTCAATATTTGGAAAAGACCAAGAATTGTTTTTAAATAGGGCTATTGTTTGAAATTCAATTCAAAGCGGAGAAGAATCTACAACCAATCGGTTAACAGCCGACCGGATTCTTGTCTATCGCAAGTCGAAACTACGGTATTAAGTTGGTAAAGATCTCGGCATATTTTCTATCCTAAACTTCTCAGCCTTATTCCAATGGTTCAAGCTAGGGGCACAAGCTGGGAACTTAACCGGTTCAAGCTAGGGGCACAAGCTGGGAACTTAACCGGTTCAAGCTAGGGGCACAAGCTGGGAACTTAACCGGTTCAAGAATCAGTTACTTGCATTCCCGCCTCTAGAAACACTAGTGCCAGTTAAAGATAAAAACAATTATAACCATCTTTGATATTTAATAGTGAATGTTTTAAGAAACTATTTTCATAATTTACCATCATGGGACTAGCTTTCAAAACTAAACAAAGGTTTTGCTTTTTCTGTTTAGCTGAAAAGCCTTGAACTTTGGCCCCTATTTTTCCATCATCGGGAGCCGAACCATTTCCTATTCTACCCACTTTTCAAACAATTTTTCCCAAATTACCCATTTTTTCATTCACACTCCCAAACTATCCACCTTTCTCTCTCTAAATCATTAATAACCTTTTAATTACACATCTTTCAGATTAAATTTACTAATAACTTTATTTTATAAATACAAATATATATAATTAAAATTAATAATATATATTAAATAAAATATATTACATAAATATTAAAATAACACATATATTTTATTTTTACTTAATTTTATAATTATAATATATATAATTAAAAAATCATTATAAATTAAATAATACAAATAAATATTATAAACTAAAACAAAAATCATCACATAACCCTTTAATATTATATATTAAAATAAAATATATTATATTATATAAATATTAAAATAACACATATAGTACATTAAATATTAAAACAACACATATATTTTATTTATACTTAATTTTATAAATATAAGATATATAATTAAAACTAAACATACTAAATTAAATATCAAAATAAATATATAAACTAAATTAAATAAATAACATAAACCTTAAATAAAATAAATAAACTAAATCTTAAAATATTTATAAAAATATTAATTTTAAAAAACTTAAAATAAAATAAATTACTATAAATTTTAAAATATACGTGTTATTTTAATATTTATGTAATATATGTATTATTTTAATATTTATATAATATATATTTTATTTTATTTTAATAAATAATATAATATTAAAACTTTATGTAATTTAATTTATTTTAGTGTATAATATTTTATTTTAGTTTATAATATTTATTTTTAAATTATATTTATAATGTTTAATTTTAATTATATATATTAAAAAATATATATATATATATATATATTTGTATTTATAAAATAAAGTAATTAGTGAATTTAATGTGAAAAATGTGTAATTAAAAGGTTGATTAATGATTTAGAGAGAGAAATGTGAGTAGTTTAGAAATGTGAATGAAAATTTGGGTAGTTTGAGAAAAATTGTTTAAAAAGTGGGTAGAACAGGAAATGGTTCCCGGGAGCCTGGACCCTATTTGTTATTTTTTTTTTTTTTTACTATTCTTAAATTATCATGGGTTAATATAACCTCTAACCAACTAAACTACATTACTTTTGTTAAAAGAATAAAAACTTATTATATTTATTAATAAAACACAAATACTAAACGAAAAAAGAATAATAAATTTTTATTTTTCTCATAAGGCACCCACAATCTTTAGGGCCGCTACTGCTTCTAAGACCATCAATAACCCACAAACTCATTCTCAAACCCAAAATACAGTAAACGTCACATCAAACAGTAATTTATCTCTAACCCAAAAAAACTCATTTCCAAACCCAAAAAAATATTCTTAGAATATTCCTTTTTTACACTAACTTTTTAACCTTATTAATATTATCTATATATTTATCAACTTCACATATTTAATCCCAATCTTTTCTTATTCATTTAATAAAATTAATTATATATCAATAATTCATACATAACAAAAATAATTAAATAATACATTTAAATAAACAAACATTATTAATAAAAACAATAAATTTATATGTTTATTCGTAACTATAAAATAAATTATAAAATATAAATAAATTAGATAAAATTTTAAATATAATATAATTTAATGATTTAACTATACATTTAAAAATATTATTACTTTTATCTTAAAAAGAAAAAAAAATAAGTTTAAGGCTTAATTTTAATTATAGATATATAAGGTTATATATAAAAAAATAGATTGAGGGTCATTTTGAAAAAATGGCCAAAATGGGGGAATGAACCTTGCCAACGCAAATATGCGTTGGCTGGAGGAGGGAGAGACGTCCAAACGCATTTTGGGTTTGCGAATGGTGTCCGGTTGGAGTGAAAAAGGGCACGCATAATGGGATTTGCATGTCCGTTGGAGATGCTCTAAGCATCATAAGTCCTGGATGAATAACAAAATGTAAATATCGTATCATTATAAAATGGTCAAGAACTTAAACTAGAGACCCAAACTTTTTAATAAAATGGTCCAGAGTGACACTAAGAAATAAAACTAAGATCATCAAATTTAGACTTGATAAAGAAGCAAGCAAACATTATGGCATCAAATATAACAAGAAAATAATTCAAAATGAAATGCTAGTAATGAACAGAGAGTTATTTGGCCCCATCAATATCAATGAAATGCTCAAAAATACCAAGAGAATTGAACTCTGCAACGAGAATAACTAAAGATATACCTTTTAAGGTAAATGAACTCTGCAATCGGCCAACCTGTCATCTCTACTACTTTAACAGTTTATGCATTTTCAATATAATTTCTTCTTGGCAAGAAAAGATTGAATTTACATGATGCATCTCATTAAATTCGAATGTTGGAGCTTCAAGGATAAAAAGGTTGTAACATTCTGTTTGTGTTCGATTGGTTGGCAGATTATTTCATGGTACAATTCTAAAATCATCTGATTCTACAAAAATAACCATACCATTTGAAAACATGTAGGAATTACAGTCTGAAACAATCATAAGAAAGAAGGCCACAAGTACTAACTCAAATTCAACCAATAAATCTGTTTTCAATTGTCCATTAATGTGTCGATAGACCGAAAATAAAGTTCTACTTAACCATTGATGTTCAAGATCAAGCCTATTCTGATATTTTTCAATAGTTTTAAGATACACTTATGACAAATTTAGATACACCCAGAAATTTTATTGTCTCATGGTAAAAACTAAACCTAAACCACACTTGACATGATGTTATTCACAAAATGGGGATCAACTGGTTCAAAACCTAAGGGATAGACACAGATGATTTCTACACAAAAATGAGTAAAGAATTGAAATTCAGGGAACCTGGAATCCATAGTCCTGCAAATTTTATCTTATTTGAATTCAAACCCTAGCTTTAAGCTCTGCAAGGCGCCTGGACAAGTCGTCCTCGTTGGTCTTTTCCTCTGTCTTGGTGGAGACAGCATGAGCCCCAGGCTGTGGCAAACCAACAGACACTTCCAAGCCATAATCATCAGCAACCTGTTGCATCAAGCTGTTAACTTCTCCTTCAGGGGTCGATAGAGAGGTGCTACCGGCCATGGAGCTCTCCATAAATTCAGCCTGGACCTCCATGTTAACAAACTGGCGTTCGAATTGTTCCATTGTCTCAGACATCTTCTGCAGGTTTCCGGTATTGAGAGATGATTCTAGAGATTTGACGATCGATCCCATGGATTTGCTGATCGTAGACATCTTCGCCTGAGTATCGAGTCTGGCGACCACGGCATCAAGGCGAGAAGAAAGACGGAGGTAATTCATCTGCTCGCTGCGTTTGCGAATGGCGTTTTCCGCGTAGATTCGGGCTCCGTCCATGTTTCCTTTCTCGATCGCTTTCTTGATCTTAAGCTTTTCAGTCTTCTCCTCCTTCTCGCATTTCTTGGCCTGTCGTTGGAGACTCTTTGACGTGAACTTCAGCTCGAAGATTTGGTTCATCAATTTATCCGTGTTCCCCATGTTTGGAATACTCTTCCAACAGAAAGGCAAAGGAGGCAAAGGATTGAAAATCAAAGAACAAATTGACAAAAATATGTGACCTTGGTGATTTCTCCGAATTAGGGTTTCAATTCGATTCCGCTCAAAAGTTCTGTTTCTTTTTCAAAGGTAATACTTTGACCTGAAATTAAAACATTTTTAAATTTGGATAGAGTAATAATATAAAAAATCGTGAAAAAAATATTACTATAAAAAAAATGTGATAATATTTATAATTTTATTTTTAATCGTTTTAAATTTATGGGCGGGTCAACCCACAATCCGACTTAAGTATCAATTTACTCTCAATTGTAACGATCTCTAAAACAATTGATACAATTTGATTCATAATTCAATTAGTTTAACCTCTAATGTTCACTTTTTTCTCCATATTTACTTTTTCCCCATATTACGAGTGAAAGGAAAAATCAAAAACTATTGATGAACTACCGCGTTCATCAAATTTGGGTTGAAGTATTATTAGTTTAGTTGGTTAAGAGTTGTACTTGTTTTTGTTAAGTTGCAAGTTGAAACCATACTTATAGTATTTTTAATTTTATTATTAACCGTTTTAAGTCCTATAGTATTAACCGTTTTAAGTTTATAGGCGGGTCAACCCATAATCCGACCTAAGTATCCATTTACTCTCACATGTATATCCAAATTAACCACACAGCTCTCGTCTCGACCCGACAATCCTAACACTTTAAAATAACGTCATTATAATTATATATATATATATATATATATATATAATTTACGTGTGATTTTATGTGTTTTATATAATTTATGTGTTTTAAAACGGTTAATACTATATGTGATTTTATGTGTTTATTCATGTTTTACTTTGAGAAAAATCTTAAATTTATTTTTAATTTTATGATTATTTTTTAAATTTATTCCTAATCTAGAAATATGTTGTTATATTTTTAATTTAGTGAAAATTCTCAAATTTATTAAATTAACGAAAATTAAATAACGGTTCTTTTTACTGCGCTCTATTCAGGACAAAGAGATTACGCAAAGATTTTATCGCATGAAATTCAACAAATTATTTCTCGATGGGAAAGCTATGTTTTGGGATACTTTTATTAAAATTTTGATTTTCACAGTCTTGTTAAATAGGTTTATCTGTCTCGTTTCCTTAATCTTTCTCCTTCCATTCATGTTTGTCTAAAAGATCATAAGCTTTGATGGTAAGAAGTTGTCCAAGAGGAAAGTAAAGAAAACCATTGGGAAGAACACGGACGCAAAAGAAAATACATGGGTACAAAAGTTGGACAACTCTGAGTTGTCGAATAAAACAATAAAGAAAATCGTTGGTGTTTTTAATGGCTACACCAACATAGAGAAACAAAAATGCACACCTTGAGAAGGCAGATGAGTTTGACTGGATAAGGAATTCAGTAACAACTTTATTGGGGGATATACCAAAATCAGCAAATGTCGTTTATAATAATTCAAATGATGTTTGAGCCATGAGGATTCTAACACTTTCCACTTCGCTTGCTGCATTAAAATCCCAAAAGATAGTAACTTAACTTTGTATCTATGGTGAACAATATCCTTCCATATGTCAGAAATGTAAGGAAAACTCTTGATAATGGTTGGAAAGACATTAATCTTCATGACGCTGCTACGAATGAATGCGTGGTTAGATGTTCACGATTCAAACAAATGACGCCCTTTAAGACAAGTTTGAAAAGTTTAGGCCGTCTAAATAAGATATGGAGAAACATGCCGATAATAGACAACGAATTGCAACAACAAAGTGGATGAACAAAACAGTGGAAATTGTTATACAAAAATTGGCTAGAAATGAAAGGGAATTGACGAGCAACATGTGTATGAGAAAATGTGTATGAAAAAATGTGTCTAATTTGAGTAATTTGTTCGTCCAAGTGAAGAATAGGAAGTGTTTAATTAAGTTAGTGTCGATTTGATAAAAAAATTTAATTAGTAATTATTAAAAATAAAATAAAAAATTACATGTACAAAAATTTAACACGCTCATTCAATTACAGATTTTTAAGTTAGAAATAAATTTAAAAAATAGACACAATATCCAAGATAAATTTAATATTCTTCATGTTTTACTTTACTAATATTTAAAAGAAAATTTAATTAAAAAACTTTAAAAGAAAAGCATACTATTATAATTGAGGCTTAAACTTTATCTGCATTTTATTTTTATTTTTATTAAAATCTTTTTAAAAATTATCTTTATAACTTGATTGTCCTATTAATTAATAATAAATCTTTTAATCAACCAAAATATTTTTATTTTTATTGAATTTTAATTTTAAATAAAAAATTACTAATTAAATTAACTAAAATCTAAATAACTTTTTTTTTATATAAAAGTTTATTATTATTTTATTAATATATATTTATTTTAATATATATGTTAATTTTATTTATTATTATAGATTATTATTATTATTAAACATGATATTTAATAAGTTTTAAATAATATATTATACAAATAAATTAAATATATTTTAAGATTTATTTAATAAAAATATATTATTTTTATTATTAATATTTATATATTTTTATTTATTAAATATTATATTTAATAATTTAAAATAATATATTATACAAATAAATTAAATATATTTAAATATTTATTTAATAAAGATAAAAACTTATTAGTTTTTATTATAAATATATATTAATTTCTACTCATTTTATTTAATTTTATTTATTATTAATTATCCTTTTTAATAAATTTTAAATAACATATTATATATATAAATTAAATATATTTTAATATTTATTTGATAAAAAAACTAATAAAAGTTTATTCTTTAATATTATTAATATATATATATTTTATTTATTATTAATAATATATATTGTTTTTAATATTTTTATTAATTTTCAAATAACTGAATGACTTGTCAATCTTATTAGCTGAAAAAATCAAATAATTTCTCTATTTTTTCTCTTTACTCCCACTTTTACATTTTTCAAACCAGGTGATTCTTCCCTCACCAAATTCCCTCTCTCTATCACTCCTCTTATTCTATCTTATTATAATATTTTTATATTTTTTATGCTTATAATAATAATTTTTATTAATTAAATTAATATAATTATAAAAATTTAAAAAATATTAAGTTATAAAATTTTATTATTTTCTAATAATAATATTAATTAATAAAAATATATAATTATATATTAATTTAAATAAATATAATTTAACTTTAATTATTTGAGTAGAAAATAACTTTTAAAATTATTAATTTTATATATTTAAATAAATTACATCAAACAAAACATAATAATAGTAAAAAAAATATTATCAGTTTGAGAGTAACGATTTTAACATCTTTATATTGAAATTGATTTTGTTATAACTGACTTCCTCAAACTTTTGAATTCGCAAAATGTCATGAGACACTTTTATTTTTAAATAAAACTTTATTTTGAATTAATTTATTTTTAAAAACTTTTTATATCATTTTTTTAATTGAATCCTAAACACCAAATATTAATATTATAATATGTCGAGATAATTTTTTAAAAAACTTTTATATAATTTTTTATTTTTTTATATTTTAATTTAAATTCAATTATATTAATAAATTATAATTATAAATAAATTTAATAATTGAAAAACATTATTTTACAAAATTTTAAATATAATTTTAATAATAAAATATTATATAAATATATTTTAATATATATTTATTTTCATATTTTTGTTAATTTTATTTATTATTATATATTATTATTAAATATCATGTTTAATATCTTTTATATAATATATTATATAATAATTTTAATTATATTTAATATTTATCTAATAAAAACTAATAAAACTTTATTATTTATTATTATTAATATAAATTGATTTTTATATTTATATTAATTTTATTTATTATTATTTATTATTAGTGATTAATAAGTTGTAAATATATATATAAAATAATTATAATATATATTTATATATATATTAAAAATAGAATAGATTTAATAAATATTAGAATACTTAAGTTTTAAATATCGAATAGATTTAATATTATTATAATATTTTTTATGTTTAAAATTATAAATTTTATTATTTAAAATATTTTTATTAAATTGAAATAATATAAAATTTTAAAAATATTAATTTAAAAAATTATATTTTAATAATAATAATATTAATTAATGAAAATATATATTTATAGATTAATTTAATAATTATATTGTAACTAAATAATATTATAAAATATAATAATAATATTTAGTTAAAAAATAAGTTTGACATTATTATTTTTTCTGTATATAAAATTAAAATATACTTTAATTAAAATAATTATTCAAAATATTTAAACTATTATATTAGTATTAATATTTAATTTTATTAATTTTATTAATATATATATATATATAATTAAAATATATTTGTGAATATTATAGATTTAAAAAATATTTAAAGGAAATGAACAATTTAAAAGATAATGCTTAACAATTTCCCTAATATACTATATTAAATGACGGAAACGCCTTCCTTAATTAATATGATTATTTATAGAGTAGATTGATAACATTAATTAATATGATTATGTATAGTATGTATAGAATAGATTGATAACAGTGAGTTCATAATTTTTCTTTGTATTATTCTTAAATTCTAAATTTTTTATTATGTTTTTGTAGAACCCTTTTTTTTATCTCAAATTCATAGAAATTAAAATTTTCTTTTGCAGATAATTCTTATTTTTATTTTATCTTAGGCTTTCATTCTAAAACTATTTCATTCTCATGTTAAAGGATGAGTTTGATCCTATTATGCTAGTATCTAAAATTAATTTTAACATGTTAATCTTAGTATCTAAGATTATTATTTTTTTTCATTATAACTATTTCCCTTCTAAAATTATCGATCATCCAGTTAGGGTATTTGAAGTTTTGTTCATGATTTTCTAAAAAATAAACCGAGTTAATTGTCGCAACATGAGTTTGAGATTTTAGTTGAGAAAAAAACATAAACAAAGTTATTATCAATTAATTCATATTCAAACCAAATTAATTTTACTCTACTCATCTCATCTAAACTAACTTTTTTTTACAAAATTAATTCCATAATTTAATTTTTTTTTTTACCATTTTAATACTAGTTTTTTACACTTTAACACATTTATTTAATAAAACTACTATAATTAATCAAATTACTTTTTTTTCTTTCTAAAACATATAATAGAATTAAGTTACTTAATATCTAAAATATTCTCTTCTCTAATCTTTAACATTATCTCATTGAATCATCAAATAGGTATAAAATATCAAAATAAATAAAATATTTTAAATCATTATATATATAAAATTAATAATTTATTCATTTATTAAATATAAAATAATAACTAAATTTCACTTTAAAGAATAGCAAAAACAAATCCATGGTGAAAGAATAAGGAACTAGACTAAGCTACTTTATTATTTGGGTGGCTAATTTGTCTAAAAATACTTTGTCCAATCTAAAACTAACATTGAACCGAGAGTTTGGGTTGGGTTTGTATTGTGATGAACACAAAATATGTTTTTTAAAATCAGTTAATTATTATTTTTCAAATAACTTATATTATTTTAACTAAGTGTCTTGAATATTTGCTCTTGTATTTTAATTTTTCATTTGATTATCATGTCATTATAATGTATAATTGATTTTTTTCTTAAAAAAAAAAGTAATAAAATAAAAATAAAAAAAGAATATCTTCTTCTTAATTGGGAACAAATTTAACAAATTTTCTATTTTTTCTCTTTGTTAAATTTCAACGGCTAATGCAAAGAACTAGAAACCATATTATATTAGTTTATGACATTTTGTAATATATATATATATATATATATATATATATATATATATATATATATATATATAAAGAGAATAAAAATGATTAATTAATTTTTTTATTCATATTATTTTTTCTTTATTTCACTCTTTACTATTTTTTTTTATTTCTTTTATTTAGAATTTTCATTTTTATATACCTTATCTAAGTAAATCTCAATCAATCACAACTATAAACAATTTACATCAAAATAACGGATAAAATTCCCTTAAACAACTAATTTTACACACGTGCACATTTTATAAGTTATGCAAAAAGAGATATGTTGAATTATTAAACTGTCATTGAAATTAATTGAAATTTGGGAGATTTTTTATTATATAATTTTACAATTATTCAAATATTTTTTAGCATGTCATTCTAATTAAATATAAATATATTCCACTGCTAAAAATTACATCTCATATTTTTTTCTTTTCTTTTTTATATATTTTAGTGTTAAATAAATAATTTTTGGAATGAAATAAGTAAAACATTTATCCTAAATAATTTTATTTTTTGATTTTAGCCTTTATCTTTAATTAATTAAATTTAATTATAATAATAATTAATTTTAATTAATTTTTTAATTGAGTTTTTGATCTTAGAATTAATTATTTATATTTTATTTGTTGAAAATAAATTAAAATAATTATTTTAATATTATAATTTGTTGTGTTGATTTTTTAGTGTTTACCGTCCCCTTTTCAAATAAAGTCTCAAGTAAATTTAATTAAATAAGTGTATAATTTTTAAAAAATATTTTTGAATGAATAAAAATTTGTTTCAAACTAATCCTTAAATATCAGTAGCCATAGAAACTTTAACGCCTCATATTTCGGCTCTTTATTTAAAAAAATTTAATAGTCTTTTAATTTTAGGATTTGTTTTAGAAAATATTTTTAGATATTTTAAATAAATTTTTTTAAATTATTCGTATAAAATAATTTTTTTATATGTTAATAATTTGAAAAAATATATATAATTAATTATTCTTGTAAATTATTACATCGTGTAAGTTACATGTTAATAATAGATCATTTTGTTTATTATTTTCATTCTAAACGAAATTTATACAACTTTTAGTTTAGGAGTTTATTTTTACCCTAACTATAGTATAAGGCTACTTTTATCTTCTTGTCCCTGGATATTATTGGCTTAGTAAAATAACAAAGGTCAATAAATCCACCCCAACTTGGTGAAAATGATTAATACTAAGATAAAAAAAAATATATATATATCCATTATATTACTAAAATATATTTATTTTATTTTTAAACATGTTTTAATATTTGATCTAACTAAAAAATATATTTGATCATCTAATTTTTTTTTTAAAGTAAGAAACTAATATATTTTTAAATAACTCGTGACCAAACAAATCTTAAATGTAAGATAGATTTTGCTATCTTGTATATTTTATGAAATATTAATTATTGAATTTTACACTTTTTCACAAAAGAAAAAAAAGGTTAATACTTAAAAAAAAAATTATTGTTAATAGTTGATATTTAATAGAAAAATGTGACCACAAAATGGTTAAACATATAGCCGTCAATTGGCTAGGCCCGTTGGGTTGACCCACCCCGCAAAACAATTTAGATGGGTTGAGTTGAAATATTAGCAACCCATTTGGAAGGAAAAAATTGACGAAATGACCCTCAAAACACTTCTTATTTCAAAAATAACCGAGGTCTAATAACTTTTGTAAAAATAACCTTTAGGTGTTGTGAAATGATTCCTTTGCCCTTTATTATATTTTTCCCATTTTTCTTCTTCTACTTCGTTTCTTCTTCTCTTCTTTCTCTCATCTCTTTAGCCGATTGTTTTTTTCTCCAGAATTATCTTCAGATTCTTCATCATCTTCTTCGTGGTTCGGAATTTTGTTTGGTGGGAAGAAAATGGAATAGTTTGCGTCCACGCAAAATATAGTTTGCGTCGACGCAATTTACAACAAACTAGTTGTAATATAGTGGTACTTATTCTCGTCTGTCATACAAGTGATCAGAGTTCGATTCCAAACAATTGTTTTTTTTTCACATTGCGTCGACGCAATGTAAAAAAAATAAAACAATTGTTTGGAATCGAACTCTAGTCACTTGTATGATAGGCGAGAATAAATACTACTACAACTACTTTGCTATAAATTACGTCGACGCAAACTATACATTGCGTGGACACAAACTATTTAATTTTTTCCACCAAACAAATCTCAAAACCACGAAGAAGACGAAGATGAAGATGAATCTGAAGATGATTCTGAAAAAAAAGCAAGGAGAATACCGCCAAACAAGCAGAAATGCAAGGCCAAGACCTTGTCGCATCTGAAGATAACGACATGTAGGCGTGCCGTGCCGCATCTGAAGAAAATTGATTGTAGCTGCGCCGACGATGATTGAATTCCATGGATTTTCTTTGCAATTGGCTAAAGAGAAGAGAGAAAGAAGAGAAGAAGAAACGAAGAAGAAGAAAAATGGGAAAAAATATATTAAGGGGCAAAGTGGTCATTTCACGGCCCTTAAAAGTTATTTTTGGAATAATGAGTGTTTTGAGGGTTATTTCGTCAAATTTCTCTTTGGAAGTGGGCATACACGGGCCAGCCCGATCGGGTCGCGAGCCTAGGCAAGTCGGGCTTGGGTTGGCCCGCGGGTTGGCAAAAAAAAATCAAATCTGATTTATAGCTTTATATAGTCTATAACTATTGTTGTATATTATCAAGATTTGGATGTTTTGGAGCATTGGAAGAATCAAAAGAATCGGTAACCCAATCCTTTCACTTATGATATGTGATGTTTTGGCTATTTCTATAACTATTGTTGCATTAGAATCAACTTTTTTCCATTGGTGCTTGGGTGCTTACCAAGTATAGAAGTTCTAATCTTCATGAAAATGTGCAAGCTCTTATTTGTACTCGCAATTGGTTACATGGATATGTTATCGGTAATTTTATTTACAAATTTTTAATTATGTTCTTGACTTATTTGTGACTTGTGACTTCATATATTAATTTATTTTGATTTAAATTTTGAACTACCTTTATTTTTGTATATTTCATATGTAGATAAAAATCAAGAAGGCACGTAATAGTTACATCAATATTGTCCAAGTAAGGATTAAATGTTTTAGAGGATTTGACATGGATTATATCTCGATTGATGATAGAACTATTTGGTCAATTAAGTAGGCGCAAAACTTGCTGCCTTACGGGTTCGAACCCAGGACTTCACAAAGAGGCCGGAAATATTTATCTATTATTGCCA
This sequence comes from Impatiens glandulifera, assembly GCF_907164915.1. NCBI lineage: Eukaryota > Viridiplantae > Streptophyta > Magnoliopsida > Ericales > Balsaminaceae > Impatiens > Impatiens glandulifera. The sequence continues at coordinate 21,931,376 of NC_061864.1, forward strand.
CTAGGCTAGGAGAGATGATAAAATAATTTTAATAAATAAAATCTTAATTTAAGATAAAAATTAATATATTCGATATTATTTCGAACACTCTAACTTTAACTTGAAGTAGGGTTATGAGTTATGATTGTCTCATAAAATAAACTCTAATTAAAAAATATAATAATAATTTTCATGTTTTGTAAACCTTGAACTAATTAAACAATGGATGTCATACCTTAGAACTCTAATTATAAAACAGAAAATATAAGCAAAATTTGTTTACTAGTTTCTTTGTGTTGTTTCTACAATAAAATATTCATTAAAACATAAACATAACTCCAATATTTTTTAATTTTTTTCATATATATATATATATAAATATATATTAATAATAATAATAATAATGCAAGTTAATATGTATATGTGACTGGGGGAGAATATTATTGAGTGCCTGTAAAATTCCCGTAAAAAGTAGTAAAGAAAAAGTATTATAAATTAATAGAGTTGTGTGGGTTTATGTATTTTTAATAAATAAAATTGTGTTTGATAAAAAAAATAAGTTATTTAAAATTTTAATTAGAAATAAAACATTTAAGTGTTTGAAGAAACCTATAGTCAAAAACAAAATTGTAAAAATTGAGAAAGAGAGAAAAAAAAAACTTAATAGTGGAAATTGAAGCCTAATAAACTAAAACTAGACATAAAAGTAGTATATATATAGAAGATGTTGCTAGTTTTGAAATTTCAAAAATATTGAGATATATAATGAGTATATATTTATTTTTTGTTGAAAAATGTCAATTTTATTTAAAAAGTTGGAGAGAGTTGTTAAATTTATTTATAAAATTGTAAAATTTTATTTATGTATATAAACTTGTGAAAAGTGTCAAAATTATTTAACATAATGGAAGATTCAAACGGAAGTTAAATTTTTGTCCACGTGTCATATCCAATATCCACGTATTTAATTTTTTTTTATAATATTTTTTAACCTATTTTTTCATTTCAAACAGACCTTTCATTTATTACATAAAATAAATAAACAAAATGTATGTTATCTTTCGTCTCGACCTAACCCTCTTATCTTCTTCATCATTCTCTTCACCGACGCAACCATTTCTCCTTACCCGACAATAAATGTTTCATCGCCACTTTCGCCGCAATCATTAGACGGAGCTCCTTATTTGAGGAAGATTGATTTGAAATTCTATAAGGGTTATAACTTGTTAAGGTGACAACTTACCAAGACAAAGATGGAGATTAAATACTTCCTTGGATGTTCCATGGGAAATGTTTATTATTTCTTGCAGCGAATTTGAGTTATGAAAGGATCAGAAACTTTCCAATCTATAATTCTTTATATTTTGTATCTCTAACTGCATTGGTGAATTCTACCATCAATTTTATGTAAATTGTACTTTATGTGATTTGGTTGTTTATAATTTTTAAAATATTAGCATTTGAACAGAATTATAATCATTTTATTTTCAGATAATTAGGCAGGGAATCTAGAATTAAAGAAAAATTTATAAAGCTTAAATATTGATCTTTCATAAGAGGATCCTCGACAAGGGGCGGAAACGGGATTTCAAATCTATTCATGCTAAAGATATTTTTACAAAAACTAATATAATATAATTTTTTAAAATAGTCAATATATATTAAAAAATTATGAGCTATTTAAGCACAACAAAACCAATCATGACATCATTTATTAATTAATAACCCATGATTTACAAGATGTGGTTACCACGTAAAAATACGCCGACAGAATGCGGTCCTCCGTTTCTATTTGGCGACATCCTATAAATCATGAATTATTTAAAAAACGATGTCAATGCTTTGTTTCGTTGTGCTTAAATAATTCATATTTTTTCTCAGGTACGTTTAATATGATTCAGCTTAGACTATATGACGATATATATATAGCCTTAACGTCGAGTAAGAAAATATTAAAATTTTAAATTATGACCGGGAGTATTATTGTTCCGGACATAATTTTTTAATTTAGCTGAATAAATTATATATAGCTTAATGTTAGGTAACTAGATTTAACTAGCATGATGTCCGTGTATTTGCACGTGTAATGATATAAAAAATTCAAAAATCAAATTACGTTAAAAATGTGACTTTATAATTTAATTCAATATTTTTTTATCTAATTATTAAAAAATATGACAAAACTTATATTTATTTCTAAATTAACCACAACTCTCGACTCGGAAATCCGGACACTTTAAAAATTAATTATTATTATTATTATTATATATATATATATATATATATATATATATATATATATATATATATATATATATATATATATATATATATATCCGGACACTTTAAAAATGATAGAATATATTATATATTATTGAGTCTGTTTATTTATTAGGAATTAATAAATTAGGATTTGAAATAATGTTTTTTTAATTAAGAACAATTGTATAGCATATTAGTATTTATGTTGAAAATAATAAAAATTAATAAATTAAATATTTTAATATATATTTATGCATAACTATATAACATATCTAATTTAATTCATTTCTAATCTAATATTATATATATATATATATATTATAGTAGATCATGATGCCTTCAGCTAATTATATAAAATTAATACATTAGTAAGTTTTATAATTATATATTATATAATAGGTATATATTAAGGAACTGATAGCTCGGTTATCCTGGTGAGTGGCTCCGCCCGAATTCAGGCTTCAAAGCTTTTAACTTGGTTTCATTTTTTTATTATAGACGATTCATTTGAAAAGGTGGACCGACAAGAACCACATTGAATCGGAACGAGCAATAAGCTCTACCCGATGATGCTTGAGAGCCCTAAACCCCGATGGGAGTTTATTGATGGCGATAATGAAGTTTGAAGTTAAGATTTTTTTTATTTTTATTTTTTTGTATTAAATGGAAAGTACTTGGGTATGTTTGAAATGAAAAAAAGTAGATATAAAATAAATACGTGGATATGACACGTGTATAAAAGTTTAGCATTGTTTGAAACATTCCGTTATGTTAAATAATTTTGACACTTTTTGACAAATTAATATACATAAATAGAATTTAAAATTTTATAAATAAATTTGACACTTTCCTCCAAATTAATACATAAAATTGACATTCTACTCTATATATATTTTATATTGAAAAGCATATGGTTCTGCTGTGTTTAGTTGAAATTAAATGTTAAAAGTAATTATTAGCTATATATTTAATTAACTATAAAAAAATATTATTAATATTTAGTTTTTATTATATTATGTATTTATGATTATAAAAATAATCTTATATAATTATTTAGGTGATTTAAAATATATATATATAGTTTTATAACTTTGCTTCTAAGTTATTTTAATTTCTATAATATTTTTTTTTTGTTTTTTTTATGAATTTAAAATACTATTTTTTATGAATTTATAAAACTAATACAATTACTTCAACCTAAGACTTTATTATTGAAAAACAAATTTAATATTTTTTAATCTTTTAATAAAAAATTGTGAATTTAAACTAATTTCTAAGTTAATAAAATAAGAATAAAAATCATTCATATAAACTATTAATCATTTATATTGAGAATGACAATAAATAAATAAATATATATATATATATATTAAATATATCAAATTGCAAATTATGAACTTAGGAAAGTCTCATAAACTTGGTATCAATAAACATTTTTTAAAAGGTTAAACCATGCACTTCACTAATCACGTGACCACTAGCCAAAAAAAATTAAAGTTAAATTGAAAACAAAAATAAAATTTAATATTGTGAATTCAGGCATTCAAAGAATGATTATTCAAAAGAAATATAATATTTATTTTCATCTTCATATATATGCTGAGGTTTTTTTTTTTCTTTCAAGAAGAGTTTTATTTATTAAATAAAAATTGAATAACATACGAACCAAATACAAGATATCTAAAATTCTCCACAATTTGAGATTGTTTATTTTACACAGAAAGCATATATAAATTTATGTATGGGCTCGGTAGGCTGAAAAATATCCAAAAAAAATTTATACTTCTTTACGGTAAAAATGTGACATTGCCCATATTTTAAAAAAAAATTAATATAATTCACTAATTTTTTAATCAAGTTATTAAAAAAAGATTAAAACTTACATTTATTCATATTTTTATCAAAATTTTTATCATTATTTTATAAGACACCCTAATTTTTTTTCAACTCTACCCACCTCCCAATTCCTAGTCCTTCTCTGCACAGAAGGTTTGGTTAACAAAATCATATTCGTTTAAAGGTGGCTCGATCGCCATGAAATTGATTCCACTGTGGAATCAATTCAAACTTCTACCATGGTTGTTTATTACAAAAATGAACCAAAAATAAAATCAACTGTTATACCTCAAATTTAAGTTAAAGTATGCATCTATATGCTTTGAAACCTAGCCCTGACATTAATCAATACGTTTACATCCTCAACTCCTTATAAAACTTGGCAAAAAAAATAGTGGGCTGCTTCATCCACTTAGCTATAATCACCATCACTATACTCGAACATGTATAGAACATGTGTAAAGAGGAGAGCTGATGATTATTCAACTATTTGTAGCGCTTTTTTGACATATTTTATAAAAAATAAATGTTAGAGGAAAAGATATTCAAAATTTATGCTATATTGATTTTAATTTCATTTATTATTATATTTAATAAAAAAAACTAATACTTGTTAGTTTTTATTATTAATATATATGGATTTAAATATTTTCATTAATATATTTTTTTATTATATATTATTATTATTAAATATTATATTTTTTTTATTATATATTATATATTATTATTAAATATTATATTTAATAAGTTTTAAATAATATATTATAAAAGAAAATAAATATATTTTAATATTTATTTAATAATAAACTAATAAAATTTTAATATTTTTTATTATTAATATATATATTAATTTTATTAAATTTTATTTATTATAATATATTACTATTAAATATCATATATAATACGTTTTAAATAATATATTATAAAAATGAATTTAATATATTTTAATATTTAATTAGTAAAAAAACTAATAAAAGTTTATTATTTTTTATTATTAATATATACTTATTTTAATTTTGTTTAAGTTTATTTATTATAATTAAATAACAGATTTAACACAATTTAAATAATATATTATACAAATAAATTAAATTTATTTTATAATTTTTTTATTCATTTTTATTATTAATATATAATGATTTTAGTATTTCTATTAATTTAATTTTTTATTATATATTATTTAATAAGTTTTAAATAATTTTTTATAAAAATAAATTAAATATATTTAAATGTTTATTTCATAAAAAATACTATAAGTTTATTATTTTTTATTAATAATATATATTTATTTTAATATATTCATTAATTTATTTATATTAATATATATTAATTTTATTTAATATTAATAAATATCATATTTATTAAGTTTTAAATAATATATAAAAACTAAATTGTAAATTTGATTAATAAATTATATTTTATTTAATATATCTATAATATTAATTTTATTTATTATTATAAATTATTATTAAATATAATGTTTAATAATTTTTAAATAATATGTATAGTATTAAGGATGATGAATTTATTATTTTTTTTTTATAAGGTTGGGAAATGCTAAAATATACAAATAATTAAATATATTTAAATATTTATTTAATAAAAAGTATTTAATTTTAATATTTGTATTTATAATTATATATTATTATTAAATTTAATATTTAATAAGTTTTAAATAATATATTTTACAAATAAATTAAATATATTTATTTAATAAAACAAATAATTAAATGTTTATTATTTATTATTACTAATATTTATGGATTTTAATGTTTTTATTAAATATATTTATTATTATATATTATATCTTTAAATAATATATTTTATAAATTGATTAAATATATTAAAAAATTTATTTAATAAAAAACTAATTAAATGTTTATAATTTATTATTATTAAAATATATTAATTTTAATATGTTTATTTATTTATATTTATTTTAATATTTTTATTAATTTAATTTATTATTATTAAATATAACATGAATAAGGTTTAAATAAAATATAAAAATTAATTATAATTTTAGATTTATTTGATAATTTAATGTAATACTTCATATTAATAATATTATAAAATAGAGTAAATATAGTCTGCATTTAATGAGATATTCAATTACTTATTAAAATATTATCATAGCCTAATCATAATTAAATGTTTATAATTTATTATTATTAAAATATATTAATTTTAATATGTTTATTTTTATATTTATTATTGTTAATATATATATATATATATATTGATTTTAATATTTTTATTAATTAAATTTATTATTATTAAATATAAAATTTAATAAGGTTTAAATAAAATATAAAAATTAATTATAATTTTAGGTTTATATGATAATTTAATGTAATACTTTATATTCATAAAGATTTAATATTATAATAATATTTTTTTATTAATTAAAATACTTTTATAAAATGAAATATTAATTATTATTTTTTATTTACTTATAATAATATTATAATAAATAAAATTTAATAAATATATTATAATTAATAATATTATAAAATATAATAATAATATTTATTAGAAAATATGTTTCAAATTATTATTTTTAAATTTATTAATATATATATAATTAAAATATATTTGAAAATATTATAGGCAAAATTAACTCCATTATTAATATATATTAAGATTTCAATTAATTTAATTTTTTTATTATATATTATTATTATTAAATAATATATTTAATAAATTTTAAATAATATATAAAAATTAATTATAATATATATTAAAAACATATTTTTCAAATAACTTATACAAATATATTTTAATAACTTAAGTTTATTATTTTTATTATTAATATATATTGATTTTAATATTAATTATTTTTATTTATTTATTATAATATATTATTAGTAATATCATATTTAATAATTTTTAAGTAATATATTATAAAAATAAATTTAATATATTTTAATATTTAATTAATAAAAAAACTAATAAAAGTTTATTATTTTTTATTATTAATTTATAATGATTTTAATTTTGTTTAAACTTTATTTATTATTATTTAATATCAAATTTAATCTAATTTAAATAATATATTGTACAAATAAATTATATACATTTTAATATTTATTTAATTAAGAATTAAAAATTATTATTTTTATTATCAATATATTGATTTTAATATTTCTAGTAATTTAATTTATTAGTATTAAATGTCATATTTAATCCAGTAATTTAATTTATTAGTATTAAATGTCATATTTAATCCGTTTTAAATAATATATTATATAAATAAATTAAATATATTTAAATATTTATATAATAAAAAGTAATTAAAGTTTATTATTATTTTTTATTTTTAATATATATTGATTTTAATATTTCTATTGATTTTATTTATTATTAATTTTATTTAATATTATTAAATATCATTATTAAGTTTTAAATAATATATAAAATTGAAATATTAAAACTTACTTAATAATTTATACACTATTTTCAAACAAAAAAAATATAGAATCGATTATTATTTATAATTATAAATAATATAGTATTTTAATATTTTATTAATTTCATTTACTATTAATTATCATATTTAATAATTTTAAAATAATATATTATATAAATAAATTAAATATATTTGTATATTTATTTAATAAAAGTTTATGAATTTTTATTATTAATATATATTTATTTAATATTTCTTTTAATTTAATTTTATTTATTATTGTAACACCAAAAATCGAATATTCTCTAGAAGTTTTTCGTTACTCATATTCTCATCCCATACCTAACAATCTTCTCAAGTATTGGTCGCATCCCATAACTAACAATCTTTTCAAGTATTGGGTGAGACGAAAAACAAAATTTTAGGATTGATCAAAGTATATTTTAAAACATTTATAGAGTCTCCACTTAATTTATAATTTTAAAAATTAGAAAAAAAAAATTTTTTTGTGTATTTTAGAGCATTTTAGAGATTCTGTATTGGTTAAATAGTTTCTATCACGTTACAATATCTAATTTAAACTTTTGGATATTTAAAAGAATATTATTCTATACCTTACATCTAAGTTAATTCAAACATAAAACATGTGTCTAATTTTGTATCAATTTGTTCCTAAAATATACATCTAGATTATGAGTAAAAAAACAAAAATGTAGTACATTGAATGATAACTAGAAAATAAAAATGTTAATTTACAAGGAAGTAAAATCCAAACCAACCCTTTTTAAATTTATAAAACTAAAAGAAATAAAAAAATAAGAAAATAAAATATGAACCAAACGAGTCCAAAAAATAACATTTTTTTTTTTATTTTGGTTGAAAACAATATCTGTGTTTTATATTCTTATGGATTTTTTAGGAATAGTGAAAACAGCAAATATCAAAAAGAAATGAAAGGTAAATGATCCCAAACAAATTGGCCGTTAGGCCTTGTTTTTATTTTATTTTTAAATAACTCAAATTTATTTTTCAATTAATCAATTTTTAACAATCATATCACTCATTTTGTAAAAAAATATATTTTAAAATATATATAAAAAATATTAATATAATAAGTTGTAAACTCTTAATAATTTATCAATTAACTAGTATTCTGATTTAACAAAAATACTCTTCCTTACATTTTTTGAGGCAAAATTTTCAATTAAGTAATTATACTCTAACGGTCTAAACACTCATTTTCAGTTGATATACATTTTTTGAGGCAAAATTTTCAATTAAGTAATTATACTCTAACGGTCTAAACACTCATTTTCAGTTGATATCATAGTTAATCCATTCGTGATATATTGAGTATGATGTCCCTATAATGAAAAAAATATGATAGGTATTTTAAAATGAGAAAAAATTATCAAGATAAACATAAGAATAAGAACAAATAAAAAAATTAATTAAAGTGCATTAAAATGTAACTTAAAAGACGATTTTCATAAATAGGGTTGGATTTATGATAAAAAAATTTAATTTATTAAAGATGGAAAGCGGCTAATATTAAGGATAAAAAAAAATACCTATTATATTATTATATTAGATATAATATGGAGAAAGAAAAATATATTATATTATTATATTATATATAACAGAAAAAGAAATAAATAATATATATTATTATATAATATGGAAAGAGAAAAAAATTATTATTATATATAATATTGTGAGAAAAAAGTTAATGTATTTTAAGAAATAAATATAAAAGAATACGATAAAATAAATAGATATTTTATAATATATAATTAATAATAAAAATAATGCTATACTATACTAAATTTTGAAAAATTTGGAGCCTGCAAAAAATGGAGGCCTATACAACTGGATTGGTTGCATTACCCTCGGACTTGAGCTTAACGCAAGTCAACCTTAATTAGGTTTTTTTCTTTAGAAAACCTCACTCGGAAAAAGCTTTTGTCCTGGTCCATGGTTTCACGCGACTGCTTGGGGAGAATAGTCTTCTACAAGCTCATTTTCTTTCTTCGGTCTAGATCATCCTCCATTTTCCATCTCTTTCGATTCAGACCGCTAGAGGAAGGGCTCCCCTTTTCCTCTCTCTCATTGAGTCTAGACAAATGCATGCTCAAGCCTCATCATTTTTGGTATTAGGCTCTATTTGGTCTAGGCACATTATTATTATCATTTTCAAACTACAAAACCAAACACACAACCAAAATTAATTACAAAGTGAAATTCATTTAAAGTTAATTTAATTTGTTTGGTTTATTTACAATATTTTTTTATAAAAATGAGTCCAAATTTTAATTATAAATAGAGTGTAAAATATGAGTGTCTCTTAGATAAAGTTTGAAAATTGCAACTAAGTTTTGGAAAACACATTTTCATGTTTAACACAATAGACACCACATTTGCGACCAATCTAATTTATTTTTATTTAGGAAAAAATTAAATGGATGAATTTATAAAACATGACGATCACATGATCAATGATACCCGATTATGGTGCTCTCGTTGGCTCCCTTGTCGGAGGGTTTGGATCTTGAAAGATGTTCGCATTGCTTCATCTGTGAAATATGGTAGGTTGACTTTTGACTATGACCAAGGTGTTGATTGGTGACACAAGTATCTCGTCCAAGCATGTATATTGAGACATTACGAAACGTTGCATGAGGTCGCGCGTCATCTCTCGGACTAATGAAAATGATGTATTAATCTCAAGTTATTACGGTTCAGAGACCAGCTATGTGAGATAACCAAAATGTTTTCATTACTTTGCGGATCGATGAACACGGTGTTTTGAAGACCAATTATTCGAGATAACCGAAGAGTTTTGTGTTCTTGTGTAGGTGGACGTCTTACATATACATTAATTTTATGTTACTAAAGTCTATAGACCAACTACATGAAATAACGAATGGGGTTTTTATCGTCTTTCGAATCAAGTGGAAAACTAACTACATTAATCATACACCACTATAGTCCGTAGACCAGCTGCGTAGATAGCTAGAGGGGTTGACGCCCTTCATCAGGTGGGTGATTGCATCATATTAACCTCACAATCCTAGTCCCGAGTGCATATCTAATTAGTCTGAGTATACGTGTCTAACTAGTCCAAATTACGTGACATAATTTGAAAAATAGTTAGAGTTTTATATCATCTTGGTAGATTGACATCTAAACGATTTTACCATATTGTCATTGTGTAGTTCGGGGAGCTAGGCGCTTGATCACTCAAGGGTAGTTTGGGTTGTGTCATTTGCACGATGAACGACTTACTACTTAATCTTTGTACAGAGCCGGCCCCGAGTTTTGGGATGCCCCAGCTCCCGTTAGAAAAAAACTCGATATTTTTTGTTGCCCTGTTGGCTTTGACTATTGGATCTTTCTAAGAACAACCACGAAGATATGAAACTCTGGAAAATAGATATTTGTTAAAGAAGAAAAAGTCTTGAAAACTTGAGTGTTGTATATTCAAACTTTACAAACAATCCTTATATAGAGTAATTAGCCTAGAACCCTAAATTACTTATACATATAGGCCCAAGCCCATTAATAATTAAATATATCCTAATGGTATAAAAGACAATATAATAATATAATATATTATATTGTATAATATAATAATATATCAATATAATATATTATTATATTATATACACTAACAACAATAAAGGCCTACAACTTTATATTTTCTGACAATCAATACTTAAACTCACAATCTCCCCCATAAGCTTGATTTGGTTCGAGATACTTCACGCCGAGCATCTCTCGCATTTCTGCAAATTTGACTCTTGCTAGTGCTTTAGTGAGAATGTCTGCACGCTGCTCTCTAGTGCCTACAAACTCTACAACGATTTGTTGATTCTTGACGCATTCACGGATGAAGTGGAACCGAATGTCGATGTGTTTTCTGCGTCCATGAAACACCGGGTTCTTCATTAATTTTATTGCAGACTTGTTGTCGACATAGAGGGTTACCGGCCTCAACTCGCATCCGAGCACCTCGCTCAACAAGTTTCTTAGCCAAAGTCCTTGGCATGACGCTGCAGTAGCTGCCATAAACTCCGCCTCACATGAAGATAAAACAACAGTTAGTTGCTTCTGAGATTGCCACGTGATCAGATTCCCGTTGAGATAAAACACCATCCCTCCAGTACTTTTTATGTCGTCTGTGTCACCAGCTAGGTCGTTGTCAGTAAAACCAACGAGTTCTTCAACTTCTCGTCCTCTTCTTAACTGAATCCCATAACTCGGCGTTCCCTTTACGTAACGAAGAATGTGTTTTACTGTCTGTTGGTGTAGAGTGGTAGGCTTGTCCATGTATTGACTCTCTATGTCAATTACATAAGAGATATCGGGTCGAGTGTGCGTCAAGTACCTGAGACACTCGATGATACGCCTATACTCTTTCGGATCCACTGAGCTTCCTTCCACATCCTTTCCGAGCTGCAACTTTGCTTTCATAGGATACTTGATCGAGTTACAATCCTCCATTACAAACTGTTTCAACACCTTCTTCGCATAAGCTTTCTGCTTTAACTTAATGCTATCATTCTTCTGGTCCACCTCGATACCAAAAATTAACCTGACTGTGTAATGTTTCGCCACCGGTGCAAAGTTCTCCTCAAAATCATTACCTTGCTTCTGCACATAGCCTTTTTCTACCAATCTCTCTTTGTGCTTGAGAATGTTGCCTTCACTGTCTCTTTTAAACTTGAAAACCCACTTTAACTCGATGGTCTTGTGATCGGGTGGTAAGTCGGTGAGCTCCCATGTCTTATTCTTCCTGATAGACTCGAGCTCTTTGTTTATGGCCTCATTCCACGACTCTTCGACTACCGCATCGTGATATGTTATTGGCTCGTCGGTGGTGAGCAACAACAATTCATCAAGATTCATCTCTACTAGTGGTGCCTCCTCATAAACATCTCGTAGGATTCCGAACTCCACGGAATTTTGTACGAGCTTGTTGTTGTTGCACCACTCCCATTTCTTCTCCTTCTCGAATATGGCATCTCTGCTCACATAGATTTTCCCGCAAGCTGGATTAGGAAACTTGTGCACCTTGCTTCCGTCTTCGAACTTCACATTTCCGGTAATTTTCTCGTCGAGCTCATTGAGCTTCTCTCGATGGCCCGCTATATGGTTGCTTGCTCCATTGTCAATGTACCACACATCAGTGTGATTACACTCATCGCCACTTGCGAGGAGTTTCTCCATGACTTTCTCTTCATTGAACAATACCACATCTGGTTCCTCCTTGGATGGTTCTTGCATTAACTCTTCAAGGTTTGTCTTCTCGTCTCCTTCAACAAACATTAATACTGACTCCTCATCATAGAAGCTAGTGAGGTTTGCAACATTGTCTTCAGGAAAAGCTTTCGTCACTACCTCAGCAAACATTAATGTTGGCTCCTCATCATAGAAGCTAGTGAGGTTTGCCTCACCGTCAGACCTATTGTTAGGGCACTTAGACGCGTAGTGCCCATACTTTTGACAAGCATAACACTTCACTGTGCTCTTGTCTTTGCGGGGCTTGGTACCTTCTTGTCGAGGTGAGCTTTCTGCACAACCTCGCCATTGACCTTGCCCTTGCCCTTTGCCACGACCTCGGTTATCTCCACCGTTGCCGCTACGACTCGATGATCCAGAAGAAAAATCGGCTTCTCCGTTTTTCTTCATTCGTGACATCCATTCATCATGCGTGAGCAATAGATGCTCCTCCTTTTGGTCTCCGTATCCGTGAAGTCTCTCCTCGTGGACTTTGAGACGACCGACGATCTCTTCGAAGGTCATATTCTTGAGGTCACCAAATTGCTCGATCGCTGTAACGATCTGCATGTATGTTTGTGGTAAGGCTCTAAGGAACTTCTTGACGACGGAGATCTCCTCCACCTTCTCTCCTAACGAGCGGATACCAGTCACAATGGATGTCAATTTTATGGCGAAATCATCCACCGATTCTCCATTCTTCATACGAATCGCCTCAAATTGTGTCTTCAAGGTTTGCACTTTTGCCTCATTGACTCTCTCCACTCCAACATACATTGTTTTTAGCGTCTCCCACGCTAGCTTAGCGGAATCCTTCTCAGCCACCATGAGAAGAACGTCCTCAGGGAGTGCTTGATAGATGGCGGCGAGAGCCATTCTATCCATCCGTTCGTCGACATCTTCGAGCATCACGACTTCCCACACTCCTTGTGCTTGTAAGTTTACCCGCATCTTCAATGCCCAAACTGAGTAGTTACTCTTCGTGAGTAACGGATAGGAGAGCGTCACATTCCCTTCCCTTCCAATCTTCATTGCCGCCACATCTCTGGTTGATCTTGTCGACGACATGTTCTTCAATCTAGCTCTGATACCAAATGTTGGCTTTGACTATTGGATCTTTCTAAGAACAACTATGAAGATATGAAACTCTGGAAAATAGATATTTGTTAAAGAAGAAAAAGTCGTGAAAACTTGAGTGTTGTATATTCAACCTTTACAAACAATCCTTATATAGTAATTAGCCTAGAACCCTAAATTACTTATACATATAGGCCCAAGTCCATTAATAATTAAATATACCCTAATGGTATAAAAGACAATATAATAATATAATATATTATATTGTATAATATAATAATATATCAATATAATATATTATTATATTATATACACTAACAACAATAAAGGCCTACAACTTTATATTTTTTGACAATCAATGCTTAAACTCACATGCCCTAGGTCGAGTTAAAAAAATTAATAAAAAAAATGGTTTTTGGTGAGGTTTGAACCCATAACAAAATAAAAGTTTTAAGTTTTTATCTAGAACCACTAAACTACAATATCTTATGTTCAAATTTTATAATATATTTCATTAAAACCTAACTATTTTTAATAAATGGGTTGCCCTAAGGAGTGGGCTGCCCTAGCCTGAGGGCTTGCCTGGTTTACCCTAGGGCCGACCCTGTCTTTGCAATTGCTCCATGCATCGGTACCCTAGGGCCGACCCTGTCTTTGCAATTGCTCCATGCATCGGTGAGGCGCTTCTGTGCAAAGACATCTTCGATGATTGTTGGCGTATAGATATCATATAGGCCTATAAATAGAGGGCCCAAAGGGCATAATCCTAAAGATATTATCTTGAACTGTTTCATCATTCTTATTTTTTGAATTTTTCAATGAGAAAACACATTTCGTCATGATTTGAGTTTCTCTTTTTATTTGAAGGCTTCAACTCTTCAATTTTTTATTTGAAAAATTCCTAGTGAATGACTTTGTTTTTTTTTTCCTTTTTCTTTTTTTTAAGATTTCGACTCTTTATTTATTTTGGAAAATGTCTCTAACGAATGACTTGAGTTTTTTTTCTTTTTTTTTTAAGATTCCTATAGTACATGTCTTGTTTTTTTTTTCTTCTTTTTTTTGTTTTGAAAACTTTGATTCTTCATTTATTTATTTTGAGAAATGCCTTTGGTATCAGATGACTTGAGGGTTTTTTTTAGTTTTTTTTAAATAAATGCAATATAAATGCATACGTTGAAACCTTCCAAATGAAAATGCAATTGATTGCATTAAATAATTTTATTCCTACTTTAAAGGAAATTATTAGTTTTTATCCTTCAATCACCCTAAATAAACTTTATTTTATTTTTTATTTTCAACATCACAAGAAGCTAGCTACTTCTTATTTTTTTCAATAAAAAATTCCAATGTTAATTTTAATTGTGGTTTCATACAATTCTACTTTGACCCCAGTGATAGTTCAAGTACATTGGTCATGTTCTCTACGTAGTGATTCATGTACTGAATCACTACTAGATTCGTTGTACCATGGGAGACAGTCATCTGATAAACTCTAGCATAAGAAAGATACGTTGGAACTGTTTTAAGGGAAATGTGTTAAACAAATGTCTCGAATCAATATTTGATTTCAATGATTTTGTTTTTTTTTTATATATATATATATTGTAGTTTATTTAATTTCATTGTAATAGTATATTTTTATATTTTCTGTAATTTCAAGACAAGATTACTAACCATCTTAAAATATTTTCGTGTGCTTTTCTATTTAGTAGCTTGTACCGTCGAAAATTATTGTCTTTGATGTTTCAGGAAAAAGAGTTGAGTTAGAGAAGAAAATTATGATGAATTTTTTTTTCCGAAAAGAAGATAAAAGGTCATAAACAACGATAAAACATTGAAATGACGTGTTGGCGCAGTGGTTTAAAGTTTGGACACAAGGGTGTGTGGAGGAAGGCAAGTCCCTATTCGAATCAAGTCAATGATTTCATATTAGTAGAAATTATGAGATGAATGTGGCCGATAATAATTTCTTATAAAAAATCTGAAAAATAACATTAATCATTAATGTTAAAATCATTATAATTTCTTAGGTAAAAATTATGAAATGAATTGGGGATCCTAACGATTTCTTATATAGAAATTTAATTTGTAAAAATATTGATGTTATTAATATTTTGAAACATCTTAATTTTTTCTATAGAAATTATGTTATTAATCATGACAGAGAATGAAAGTCATGTAAAGAGATAAAAAATGTTGTTTTTATTATAACTTATTCTAATCATGCATTTAAAGAGACACAACTATGTTAGTCGAAATTGTCTCCGCAAGAATTGTCTCGGTTAGAACAATCTACTTAGATTTATTTTTAGCATCCATAGTCGTTTGATGTCGATTATTGTTCAAAACATGGTAATGTAAGTGCTTCGATTAAGACATGAACTATATTGTAGTTATATTTTATTTGATTATGTTGTTAAGTGATTATTTATATATATCATGCATATTAGCTAATAATATAATGATTCATGTTCATTCATAATAAGTATGATTATCTAGCAATTTGTATACATATTTGAATAAATATCTATTTTATATTTATTTTGTTTTAATAGATAATTTTGAATTTTTTCACAAAGTTATGTGTATTTTGGTTGACAAAGATTTTATTTTAGAAAGTTAAAGGTTATCTATTTATTTAAGGAACAGATAATTGATGACATGAATAATTATTTATAATAATTAGTTAGTTTTATATTTAATTAAAGATAAATTCTCAATATTATAATTAATTTTAATAATTAATATTATAATTAATTATTATGTATTTTATAAAGACATTTTTAATAATATATAAAATTATATATATATATTTGTTTAATAATATATGACATATTATTTATTCGATTATATTTTTATGTTATTGACTATATATGTAAATATAGTTGTTCTTGTGGTGCATATATTTATTGTTGGAGGTAATTAAGTTAAAAAAACAAGGAGTATAAGAAAATTCATATTAGTCAAATTTTTTATGAAGAAATAGATCATTAAATTTATAGTCGATGATTTTTGTGGCTAAAAGAAAACAATATATATATATATATATATATATATATATATATAAATATAAATATATATGGATATATTAATTTCAGTTCAAATTAATTATAAAGACTTACTTTATTTGATGATTTTAAAATAAAATACTTACAATAAAAGTATTGTTTGATTTGAGAATAAAGTGGCAAAAGTACCCATATTATGGGATGCAACGTGCAATCGGATATAAATGTGTGTGATTTAAAAACGAATGTGGGGAAGATATTTTTTATTGATAATAACAAAAACATTTATTGTGTATATTATAATAAATAAAAAAGATAATTTATTATAAGAGAAATATATTCTTTATAAAAGATAAAGTTGCGCAACTTTACAAAAAGAAATAAAATAACAAGAAAATATATTGTTTATATTTGCTGAATTGGTGCTAAAATCGATATTTAAAATTATAGGATTTTGAAATCAAGAAACATGTCATTTATTTGACATTACTTTCATGAAAATTTGAAAACCAATGTCTTTAAAATAATTTTATAAAATATATGAAAAAGAAAGTTTATAAAGTCTTTGGATTGAATTTCACTACACGAAATGTAATGTTGTTATTCAATGATATATTGATATTATTAAATGAAAAACTTTACGTCTACAAGTGAATTTGTTTACACTTAAAAGTGCAATCTATGTATTGAAATCTTCTAAAAAAGTTATGATTGATAAATTAAGCGTTATAATCTATAATTTTGACTTATGTCAAAAAATAAATTATTTATATGGAAAAATATGTAATTGTTTACATAAAGACAGAATAGTTCAAAGATATTTTATATACTAGTTAGCAAGTAAAAAATATTTTCATAAAAAAAAGTTTTAAATGGTAAGCATGTACGAATGACTATGTTTCTTATTAGAATATGTTCCAAGATTATCTAAGAATGTACCAACGGAAAATTTTAATTATTATGATAATAATTTGAAATTTGATAAGCTAAGAGTCTATGACAAGTCTAAACATAAATGTTTTAGACATAATGTCATTAGACTATACTCTCTACTATGTTAGTCAAAGAAAACATTGTGGATTCACTAATCAAATTATTGAATATATGTAGAGTTAGTTTGAAGTCTTTTGAGACATTAGCCTACTATAAGTTGGTATGAAGAAAAACTCAACATATGCAGACTAGAGATCTCAAGAATAAGGTTCAATGAGACAACCTAATTGTTATAACTTGGAAAATTATTGTTGAGAATTAATCATATAATGGAACAATATATATATTTTGACGAGGATAAACATATCGTTTTTAATGATTCTTTGTGAGAAAAGATATCACCTATGTGAGGTAAAAGTGGGTTTGCTTCGAAAGAATTGTACGGCTCAATTTTAGACCCTATCACAGATCAGACACATTTCTATGACCAAAACGGACACAACCATGAAAGAATTGCACAGTTATAAATAACTCGTAACCATCCCGTCCTAAATGTAAGATAGCTTTTGTTTTCTTGTATATTTTATGAAATATGAATTAAGGGAATTTTCCACTTTTTCACAAAAAAAAAAATGTTAATTCCTTTAAGAAAATGATGATTATTAATACTTGATATTTAATAAGATAACTTTAATAAATAAAAGTGTTATTTAAGAGATTAAAAAATTTATATTCTATTTTGTTCTGAATATTTTAAATTGAATATTTTAAATTGAAGTAAAGGTATGACTTATGATTGTCTCATAAAATAAACTCTAATTAAAATATATATAATAATAATTTTCATGTTTTGTAACACAATGAACTAAACAATGGAAATCATACCTTGGAACTATATTTATAAACCATAAAATATGGCAAAATTTGTTGTACTATTACGATAAAATATAAACATGTCATAAAAACATAAACATTAAGTGTTTTTTCACACATATATATTCATAATAATGAAAGTTAGTAATAATGTATATATGCTATATGCTTGGCGGAGAATATTATTGAGTGCCTGTTAAATTCCCCGTGAAAAGGAAAAAAAATAAGTATTATAATAAGAGTTGTGGGTTTGTTTCATAAAAGTACCACCCACATTTCTAACTGCATCATGGAAGAAAATGGGAGAATAATTTTAAGGGAAAAATGTCAATTTTATCACTGAACTATAATGGAATATTCACGTATATCATTGAACTAATTTTTGTTCGCTCATACCATTGAAGTTGAGATCAATATTCATCTATGTCACTACTCCATCAAACCTCTAACCCCGTTAAGTTTCTGTTAAATGAGACGACAGATGGAATTAACATGTCATCTTTTTTAATTAATATATTGACATGTCATATTTTTTAATTATTATATATTATATAAATTTTTATTTATTTAAAATTCTAAATAATAAAACATTTACAAAGTCATTAATAATTTCCTTATCTTGCCCTAATTAACTAAACCCATCATTCTTCATCTCCGATTCTTGTTCTTCAAAGAATTCGATTTCTCAAATAAAGGATAGAAGGGAGACTGACGAGTTAGCGAGAGAATTGAGGGCAATGTGAGATGAGATTTTGATTTCAGAACCCTACCACGACGAACTTTGACATTTAGCTGAGCCTTAGACCTCAACTTTTTCTTCTTACTTCGACTAGTCTCAAATAAAGTTCACAATGAACAATGATGACAGGTAATGAAGTTTACAAATCTTCTTCTTTCTTTTGAAGGCTTATTTCAAGATTATTGTTCTTGTTCTCTTCCTATATGCTTCTTTGTCTTCAGAGTTTTGTTCTCCTTTCTCTTCCTATATTTCTGGATTATTGTTATGTTTTAAAAAGATGAATCTATCTGATTGATTAGGTTTATATTATCAACAAGAATGCATTATCAGGATAGCATTTACTTATCTTTGCTTTAGAAAGGTGAATCTATCTGATTGATTAGGTGAATCAGAGAAAAAAAAATTGTAGGTTTAATTAATTAGGGCATGAGAGAGAAATTATAAATAACTTTGTAAATGTTTTATTATTTAGAATTTTAAATAAATAAATATATAATATATATTAATTAAAAAAGATGACATTTCAATATATTAATTAAAAAAGATGACATGTTAATTCCACATGTCGTCTCATTTAACAGAAACTTAACGAGATTAGAGGTTTGATGGAGTAGTGACATAGATGAATATTAATCTCAATTTCAGTGGTATGAGTGAATAAAAATTAGTTCATTGATATATGTGAATATTCCATTATAGTTCAGTGATAAAATTGACATTATTCCCATAAGTTTAATGATAGTAAATTTTTTTAAGTTGAGGATTTGGATCTATATGTAATTTCAGCAAAAATATTTTGTTTACTTTCTCCTACATGACCATGCTTAATTTTATCAAAGTTATTTTCTGTCTATTTGATTGATCTATCATTTCATTCAAGTTAAATACTCGTACTTTTAATCATTCTAACCGGTTTTTGTGTGATTCACATGTCATTTTTGTGATTTTGTCAGGTATACACAGTTTCGACTCTTTAAAGAGTAAATATGTTATCAATCTTTTTCTTTCTTTCCATTTTTATTATTTTATGTGTTCCTGTAACTTGTTAGAAATGTTATATTTATAACTCAACAATCTAACGTTCTATCAACAATTTAAATAAAATGGGAAAGTATTTAAAAACCTTGATAAATGTGTGGGTCAACAACTTTATTAACAGGACATAGAAAAAGAAAAACACATATTAATTAAGTTAGATAATATAAGTTACTTAATCCAATGTTGTCAAGGCATCCAAACAAATTAAAGTGGTCAAGTTGGCCACCTAAAAAAAGTTGAAAAGGACACCCCAAATTATTGATGAATATAATAATTACATGCTTTTTTTTTTCAGGGCCAAGTAACGGATTAGGATCAAGTACTATACATATACTATATACAATATGATGTACTATGAAAAATATCCCATAATTTGTGCCCCAATTTGGGTACATTCCTTTATTGATTCTATTTTATTGATAACCTAGTATAAATTTTTAAAAAAAATTATAATTGATAATCTAATACTCATAACAAAATGCTTGTAACAAACAAGGATTTATAACAATATTCAATTTTCACAGGTTAATTGGCTTTTAAACATCATATTAAATATTATTATTATTTGGAGTGTGTATTTAAATCGGTTTGAATCGTTATATATACTTATACCAACTCAATTTGATCCAAACAATATATAATTCTTAAAATTTAAAATCAAATAGAGTTTTAGTCTAATAAAAACGATTAATTAAGGACATATATATATATATATATATATATATTATTTATTTAAATAACTGAACCAAATGAATACACACAATATATGTTAATTAATTTTATAATATATGTAATTTTAGTTTTTAATTAACATTCATAAAATTTAAATTATTTCAATTTGAAAAAAAAAAGTATGTATATAAATAAAAAAAATTGGATTTTTATTATTCTTGAAATATTATTAAATGTTATATTTGTTAACTAGTTTAATAGTTTTAATTAAAAATTATTTATTTTAGTTATTATTTATCTATTTTGATATGTATTTATTCATTGAATTTTATTTCAAACAAATATTATTATAGGTATTACTTAACTTATATTTACGTCTTTATTTAATAAAAAAATAATTTATATATATCTAAGAGTTTACCAAATTAACTCAATTTTAGATACATTCGATCGGTCGGATATAACACTAAATTTACCGAGGTAGTTGAATCATATATATTTAAATTGATTCAAAACGGAATCCCTTATAATTGTTATATCATTATTTTATTTTTTAAAACATTTATAAAGGGTATTTTAAAAAGAAAAAAAAATTGTGAATGAACCTTCATTTTCAAAAACATTAATCAAATACTTATAACAAAAAAATCATAATATTTTTAATATGTGATGTCTATGTCTATACTGAAGATAAGTCATAAAACAAAAGTTATTAATGAAGAGAAGAATGAAAAGAATAATTTACCTCCATTAAAAAAGTGATTTCTTTATTCAACCAAAAAAAATTATAATATTCATAATAAAGCATTTGTGCACCCTCAATTATGGAGCTACATCAAAATAAAGGAAAAGTCAGTTAAAGACACTAATAACACGTGTAATTCAAACTCCTTTTCAACATGATTTTCTCCTCACATAATTATATATTTACGGATTTACCTCTACTTGGTTATTTCTAGCACGAAAGAAAAGCTATGGATAAAACCGGGTTTGACTCAGTTTTATCTTCACAATTTGGAGAATTAACGATGAGTCAACTTTATAAGCAAACGAAACCGGGTTTGATTTACTTTACTTGAAATTTGTATCAATAATTTTTTCAAAAAAATGACTTCTAATTATATATTACAAAAACTATTCATATAATTAGTTTCAAACATTACTATGTTAAAACTAAAGTATTCTTATAATTATAATAGAGATGATTCTAGAGATATTAAAAGGAATTGGGTAAGTAATTCTGGATTAATATCACAATGAACATATATTGAGTATTTTTAATATAAATATATATATATATATATATATATATATATATATATATATATATATATATATATATATATATATATAGTGGATGCAGGTGAGAAGCTTACAATGGATGCTTTAATTTGCTTTGACATATAAAAAAATCTGCAGACAACTAAAAAGCATAAGCATTAATATTATGAAATATATATAGTCAATTATTTTGATTAGTTCTCTTCATTAATTAGTATCAATTATATATATTTAATCAGCTAGCACTCTTCATGTGATTTAATTGCTTTAACTAGTGCAGCCTTGTAGGACAATAACTTTTGATGAGTTGATCATATATAATTAATTAGGTGCAAAAATTTAATAGATTTTTCAATCTAGGTATCATATCTTATTTAAGGTTATTTAATTATTTAGTGAAAGAGAAAGCATATATGGGAACTTGCTATAGTGTTTCATAGTGGGAAACTATATATTAGAAAACTTATATAAAAGTATATTCTTGTGGTATAATTAACCATATTTTATTTTTATTTTTTAAAGTGAGAATAACCATATGTTAATTTACCTTTTGATTTTGGGTAGTAATTATTCAGTTGTTTTATGAATACATCAATGATTTTTAGTTTGTATATATATATATATATATATATATATATATATATATATATATATATATATATATAAGAGTTCACCCTTTGACAACAAAGTAAGTTTTGATTTCATTTCTATTTGAAGAACTTCACCTATTTTAAGTTGTTAAGTTGTGAGGTGTACTCTTTAGTCAATTATTATGTTTTTTTTTTTTAATTATATTGTTGTGTTTGTGAACTTTGACCGTGAAGTCATTTTGTTTCATTAATTATAATATTTTTCTTTTTCATGATATTGATTTATTTCCTTTGCAATTATTCAATTAGAAATTCGATAAAACTCTCATCTCCTTAATTAGTTTATTCAAGGATTGGTATGATGGGATTAACACAGCTTTATCTTTCTCAGCACTTGTTAATTTCTTTATTCAAGAATTTATAATTTTCACCAACACCAATTTATTTATTTATGAATTGTATGGATTGAAATGTTTGTCTTACAAACTCAGGGGATGCTCAAATTTGGTTACATACGAATAGAAATAAAATGGTTTTAGTTAAAAAAAAATCCAAAATATAATTTTTGAATTGATAATGCATAAATACTTTTTTTGGTTAATTTACCGTTGTCAAATTTATGCACCCCAATCGAGCGGCGAAATGGCCATTGCAGTTACGCAGGCCTTAGGTATTAGTTTTCTACTTGTTGTCGCCCTACCGACTCTAATCATTTATTAACACGCATTTAACATTTCAAAAAATAAGACATTTAATGAAACTTGTTTAATTGTAGAGGAAGTAATTATTCTGATTACTTTTAAACCAAAACAATTTTCTCATTCACATAAACCTATATACATATACATTTTACATGTCCTCTTTTTTATTCTTACTACTTTAGTCACTCCATTGTTCTAAGGCACCAACCAAAACACACCACTATACACTGATTTTTGTATAATTTATCCATCAATCAACCCTGTTTTCGCAGCGTTTCGTAAAACTTTGCAATGAACTTTTCCGCCGCCTCATTCACATGGTTGTGATCGCCCACATCCATATTCATTGGGTACGGGGAATCAGTTATTCTCAGCTGCTTCACCATCCGCGTCATGCCAAACCCTAACTCTGGTAACATAGGTGAATCACTCGTAACCATAGGGCTCCAAAAGTAATCGGGTGAAGATTCTACAGATGACTCCATTTCCATTATTGCCTTTCTAACAGCTTCTTCGGCAATTATAGAGTCGTCTTCATGAGTATCGGGTGAGTGGACACATGTAAAGAAGCCTCGTTGAGAGGCGGTTTGCTTCCTCTTGATGAATTCGTCGATTTTTGGCGTTTGGATGTTATGATGATGAATATGGTTATGGAGCGAGAGAAAACTTTGTATGAGTTTGCCACGTTTTTTCAATATGTGTAGGTCACGACGGCCAATAACCTTTGCCTTTGATATTCCTTTCCTTAAAACGAATAGTATTGTTTTGAGCGTGTTCATGAACCTTCGACTGGCAGTTATGGCCATATTGGTGTCTTCCATTTTTTATGATGGGATCTTTGTGTTTATAGAAGTTTGGCTTTGGAATCTAGGGAAAGAAGATTGTTATTGAATTTGTAATGAGGATGAATATTTATGAAGGTGGGAATATATATAGAGACTAGCTTGAGATAGAAAAGGAGGTTTCCTTAACTTTAATTTTGGTTAGGATGAATTATTGGTGATTGGACTAGTTTTTAAGATTAATTATTTCGACCAATAAGCTTTTAACAAATATATTAACTTTACTTGTTCAAGAGCTTGTTTGAGGAAGTGGTTATTTGGATAAATCTTGGGTTTTGTCCAAATAACCTTGTATGATGGAATTAATAAAAAATCAGGTTTTTTAAAATTTATACCAATTTTACCCTTTCTATATATATATATATATAATATTTTGTAAATGACATAATTTAATTTATATGAAATTAAATAAAATTTTAAAATATAATAAAATAAATATTAAAAAACTTTAAATATTTTAATATTATTATTAATAAAAAAACTCTTTATTTATATATTATAATTAATAATACTTTCTTTAAATAAAATAATTTTATTTATATTAAATTAAATTTTGAAATATAATAAAATAAATATTAAAAAACTATACATATATTAATATTAACTTTTATTAATAAAAAATAAAATTTTAATATATATATATATATATATATTATAATTAATAATACTTTTTTTAAATGAAATAATTTAATTTCTATTAAATTAAATTTTAAAATATAATAAAATAAATATTAAAAACTATACATATATTAGTATTAACTTTTATTAATATAAAAATAAAATTTTAAATAAATATTAATTTTCTAATTTATTACTATTAAAATTTAAATATTATATGAGATAATATAATATGTTATAGTTTTATTTATATTATAAATTTATTTTAATTATTATAATTAATTAAAAAAAATTAAATAAAATAGTTTCAGTTGTCTATAATTATAATTTAAATGTCATTTAATTTTATTGTTATTATTTTCTTAAATTACATTATAATATTTTGATTTTATTAAATTAAAAAAAAATATTAACTTAAATTAATTAATATATTTATTTAGAATGAGTTTATATATATAAAAATAGAATAAATTTTTTTATAAATATTTAATTTATATGAGATATATTTATAAATTAATTAATATATGTTATTCAAATATATTAACTTTATATTTTAGTATAATTATTTATTTATTTGAATTATTTAAATTTTAATAGGGTATGTTATAATTGAATTTATATTGTGATTTTATTTTTATTTGAGATAATTAATAAAATTATTTAAAATGAAATAATTTTATAATTTAATTTATATTAAAATAATTAAAATATAAATAAATATTATATATATTAAAATAATTTTTTATTAATATAAAAATAAATATTTAAGTAGAGGGTAATTTGGGTATTTTAATTAATAAAATAATTGATTTGATTGATGATGGGAAGGTTGGGTTTTGGGATAAAACCTGGGTTTTATCCCAAAAACCCAAAGATCAAACGAGACCCAAGTGTATTTCCCCTTTTCTCTCTTTATTTATACTTTTTGTCAAAAATTTCTTCCCCTTGAGATTGAGGGCTGTGTTGGAAAAAAAACAATTGTGTTTATTTAAAGGGTTAACTAAGTAAATATTTATTCATTTTGTGAATTTTCAATTAAGAAACATACTATCTAAACACGCTACGTTATTGAGTTTCTTTTATTATTTGATATTTTTGTTTAAAAAAAGTAAGATTTATTTCATTTAAAGTAATCATGTTTTATTGTAAATTTAATAAAATTGAACTATACAAAATTATCTAATTTGTCACTAATATTTAAGATAAAGTTAGCTAGATAAATAGAATCTGATCACACATTTAAAACTAACTATTAATGGTTTGATGTTGAGTTTTTTTTTGTTTTTATTTATTTATTATTTAATTTATCAACTAATTAAAAGAAATTATGATAATTCAACCGGTTAAAAATTTAAAATTACTATTTTTTTAATTAAGAAAAACATGTAATAAAAATCATAATTAACCCAATTACTATCAAACAAACTTATATAGATGATGAAATTTGGACATGCATTTTCTTTAAAGATATCTTCTTAGTTAACTTTTATAATCAATCACTTTGTCCATTTTTTAGCTCATAACTAAATCTAGATATTCAAGAACATTCTTAGTAGGAACCAAAATCTTAAATAAAATTATTGTCATAAGTTAAAACATAGTTTTTTAGGCTTGAACTAACATGAAATATATCTAGTCTAAATTTGTTTTCAATTTGATTTAATTAAAAAAAATATCTCACTTTTTTTATATTAAATTAATCAAATAAAATATCAAAATATTCTTAATTTTTAGTTTATAATATTAAATATTTTGTACTAAATAACTCAAATAAACTAGTTTTTCAATAAATAAAAATTCATATAAAAAAAATTAAAAAAATTATTTCTAAAGTACCTTGACCTGTCCCTGTTTGGGACATGTGAGATCCTCTGATAGGAACGTTCCCTTGTTACAGGGAAGGGTAAAATTTAAATTATTTTTTTTCAATTATCGATAAAGAGGGCATAAGGTACAAATGACTCATTTGTAACCGAAGATTTCATCTGTGTTTGGAAGGGCTGCCTGAGCTCTTCTCCCATTAATTCTTATGTGTTGTTTCAAGATGAAAATGACTCATCAAAATTTCTTTATTTTTTTTATGATAAAAGAGATGTTATATTACAAGGATGAACGTCTTTGCAATGTCGAGCATAGTTGTGCAAATGGTTAAACTCAACCCATTTTACTAGGCATGACATTTTAGCTCTAACGGGTCGGGTACTCGAAGAAACCGAACCAATTGGTTCAGGTAATTTACTTATTTTTCGGTTTTGGATAATTTCGGGTCGGAGATCGGTTCCAGTTCAGGTCTGGTTTGGTTCGGGGTACCAGAAAGAAATTTAGATAATTAAATATATTTTTTTCTGGTTCTCCCTCTTCCGTTCGTATTAGTGCCATTCCTTTTTGCATTTCTGCTAACCATGGTCATTTCCATAATTTTTACATGATATACTTAATTTAGAGTGAAAAATATTGAGAATAAGAGATGAGAAAGAAGATGGGTTAGATTAGAGAAAATGAGGATTTATTTTAATATATATATTTTTAACTATTATAAACCGTTTATTTTATTTTATTTAATATAATATTTATAATTACTTTTATTAAATATTTTTTTAAAGCTTAAAACACATGAATTTTTATAATGTATTATCTAATAATTTAAAATATTAAAATTTTGTTCAATTTTATCCCAATTATGTTTAAACATGGATAAAAACTAAAAATATATTAACTTGTTAAAATTAGTAATAACTAAAAAAGAATTTGTTTTAAAAAACTAGTCCAGTTCGGGTTCAGTTCGGGTTCGGTTTGGGTACGGGTACCCATCGGTTCCGAACCGATATTTCGGATAATTTAAATAACCGTTTTTTTTCGGGGGGAAATCGGGTCCAATTCTGTTCCTGTCCGGATCGGGTCCTCCGAAACCCAAAAATTTGTCATGTCTACATATTACTAACTCATATTCAATGCAAATTAAATTGGGTCAACTCATATTAATGAATAATATATGAGTTGGGTATGGATTGGATTGGATAACCCAAACTAAACTTTAGTTTATAATACATTTATTAATTTTTTTACTCATTTAATATTTAATACGTTTTTGTCCCTGTTAACACATTTTGATCCGTTTAACAATTATTTGATTTGTTTTACCTAATTTAATACGTTTTTGACTTATCCAACACATTTTTAACTCATTTAACAAATATTTATTCACTTAATATGTTTTGACTCGTTTAATACGTTTTTAGTTTTAATAAGTATGTAACTCATTTTAATCAATTTCACACATTTTGGCACGTTTAATACGTTTTAGCACGTTTAACACGTTTTTGATATGTTAACACATTTTTGGCATGTTTAACACATTTTAACATGTTTAACACGTTTTCACACGTTTTTAATGTTTTTGGCACGTTTAACACATTTTTACGTTTTTGACACGTTTTCACGTTTTGGCACGTTCAACATGTTTTTGACACGTTTTTTTACGTTTTTGGCATGTTTAACATGTTTTTGACATGCTTAACACATTTTTCACATTGTAGACACATTTAAAACATTTGTCACACATTAAACACGTTTTTAACGTTTTTGATACTTTAACCGATTTTTGACACGTTTTGGCACGTTTAACACGTTTTTTTACATGTTTTACACATTAATACCTTTTGATAGATTTAACACGTTTTTCACGTTTTTGGCTACATATATTTTCGCTCCATTTAATGAATTAATAAAAAAACGTGTTAAACGTGTTAAAAGCACACTAAATGGACCAAAACATGTTAAACATGTCAAAAACGTGTTAAACGTGCCAAAATATGTCAAACATGCCAAAATGTATTAAACATGTCAAAAACGTGTTAAAATGTTAAACGTGTCAAAACGTGTTAAATGTATTAAACGTGCCAAATGTGTTATAAGTCCTAAAAACGTGTTACACATGCCAAAAATGTGTTAAAACATGTCAAAATGTGTTAAACGTGCCAAAAACGTGTTAAATGTGTCAAAACTTGTAAAACGTGCCAAAACGTGTTAAATGTGCTAAAAATGTGTTAAATGTGTTAAACGTGTTAAGTTTGTCAAAACGTGTTATACATGTTAAACGTGCCAAAAACTTGCTATACATGTTATACATGTCAAAAACGTGTTAAACAGGCCAAAAATGTGTAAGAGATCTAAAAAACGTGTTAAACATGTCAAAAACGTGTGAAAAAGTGTTAAAAATGTCAAAACGTATTAAACGTGTCAAAAATGTGAAAATGTGTTAAACTTATCGAAACGTGTTAAACTTCTCAAAACGTGTTAAACTTTTCAAAACGTGTTTAATTTATCAAAATATGTTAAACTTGTTAAAAACGTGTTAAACATGTCAAAAACGTGTTAGAATGTCAAAAACGTGAAAAATATGTTAAACGCATAAAAAACATGTTAAACAAGTCAAAACTGTGTTAAACGTGTCAAAAACTTGAAAACATGTTAAACGTATTAAAAATGTCAAAAACGTGTTAAACGTGCCAAAACGTGTTGAACGTGTAAAAATATGTTTTAAGAGTGAAAACATGTCAAAAATGTGTTAAACGATTTAAAAACATATCAAAAAAGTGTTAAACATGTTAAAAACGTGTTCGACTGTAATGGAAATCAATGTAGTAAAAATCAAAAAAAATATATTGAAGTTGGAAGAAGGCTAATTTATATTGGATTAATAAGAAATAATTAAACTAAATTTATATAATTTGGATAACCCTAACCAACTCAAATTAAACTCAACCCAAATTAATATTTTGGGTTTGGGTTAGGGTTAGGTCAACCCAAGATATGTACACTCCTGGTCAAGCCGCAATTAAAGAGTGGATGAAACTAAAGAAAGCTTTTCACAAGAAAAGAAAGCCATCTTTTAACAAAGAATGGTTATAATAGGCCGTTAACAAAAGATAGAACAGCATGGTGGAAGATAATTCTTTCATAAGTTTTTTTTTTATTTAAATTTGGTATTTGTATTTAAAGATGTGCTCTTTAAGGACAAGAAAAATATGAAAAAAAAAACTGTTCCATATATTAGTATTCCCGAGAATAAATTTGAATCATTATAAAAAAAAATATAACTCATAGTCTTATCTTAAATGTTAAAAACTGTCTTACATAAGAAAATCAAAATCTCTTATTCAAATGTTATTATTTATATAGAAGGTCATTAAATTAGTAGTTCATATTACCAAAAAAATAAATTTTTGATAAAAATAGGTTGTAAATAAGATTTTCATGAAAAATATTTTTCTTTTAATGTTCATATGAATTTATCTTATCTAATAATCAAATTGATAAAAATATTCTAAGCTTGTCTTAATCGAGAAAAATAAATAATTAATTATTTTAATCATTTTTATAAAAATGATTGATTAAGACAAATTATGGTATGAACATTGTCTTAATTTGATTATTAAATAATATAAGATATCTTTGTTTCGAAAAACGGAGAAAAAATTATAGTATCAGTAACGGTTTTAGAGCCCTTACTGATATCTTATATTTGTATCAGCCGTTACAGATATCTAGTATTAGTAGGAGCCTATAAATCCATTATTGACATTCTTTACCGACCATATTTTTTCTACTAGTGTAATTGTAAACTTCTCACTCTCAATAATAGATTTGATTTGGTCCATCTATAAAATAAAATAGTAAAATGTTAACAATCTAGACTATGTGAAGATAAGAAAGATTATACATTTTTTTTAATATATAGCTCAGGATACTTATTGATATTGTGATGACACTTGTCTTATTTAATTAAACAAATCGGTTTTTCACTATACTCTCAAATCCCCAGAATCATCAGGTCGTTATGCTCTCCAACAAGATAATTGGATTATGATTAATTACCTTAATTAAAAATGTTTAAACTTGTTTGCTCTAATGAAAAATAAAAATAAAAGGCAATAAGCGTTTGTACATGAGATTTTTTATTTTTAGAAATAAATATAAAATATAATTTTTTTTTTTTAAATTTCAAAATAAATTAAATCAAATGGAGATACGGGTTAAAAACTAGTTTTGACTTAAAATTTGTTATCTATTTTTCTCTCAAATTAAGAAAAATAGAATTTTTACATATAGAACAATATCGCTCATGAATAAACAAATATTTGTACTTGATTACACGAGAGAAATGGAACTATTTAGAAAATGTATTTACTTCTAATATTTTTGCCAATTTAAAAATTATTTTATACTTATTTTTTCTTTTTTATTCTTACTATCATAACCACAGTCTAAAATATTGTAATAAATATAATAATTATTTAGATTAATACTTTAAAAATAATAATAATAATTCACAAATAAATAAACTAATGTATGGAAAATGAGAAAATAAATAAATTGATAAATAAAAAAAATATTATATTTGTAAATTAATTTTATGATTATAAATAAATCGACCCACAAATTTTGAAATTTTCAAAATAAAATCAAGTGTTTAAAAATGAACCAAACATTTATAATTCATTTTAAATTTGATTTTTGTTAAAAATAAATTTATAATAAAATTGAATTTTTATAATATGGTTCAAAATATTTAAATATAAAAAAAATAAAAAAATAAAAAATAAAATTAAGAAAAACAGGGTCCGAGTTGATCTTCAATTTCTTGTCACTATAAAATATGTGTTTTTTTGATTGATCAATTTTTCAATTTTAAAATTATAAAGTTAACGAAGTGAACTCAATTTAGAATATATATATATATATATATTTTAAATTTTAATTAACAATTTAATTTTAAAGAAATTAAATAATAAATAAAAAGAAAAGAAAATGAGAGTTTAGAGTGAGACTCAATATATTTTAAAATTTGTTTAAAAAAAATTTAACACCCAACTATCACTAAAACAATTTCACACGACGAATAAAATAAAAAATTTAAACAAAAAAGTTTGAAAAACTAAAATAGTGAATCATTGTTTAATTCTTAGTCTTTTAATGTGCCATTCATTTTTGTTTGTTTGTTTGGAATAACTATTTATAATGGTCTTAAGTTATTTTTTTATTTGACTTTTCCTTTTTTTTAAGAAAGAACTTGTGAATTCATCGCTCCAATTATCTAGCACTTTCCTTTTATAAATATTAAAATAAATATATATTATTTTATTTTGTCTATTTATTTATAAACATTAATATTTTATTTAGTCTATTTATTTACTAATTTATTTTACTAACCCATAAAATAAATAACATATTTAATATTATAAAATAAATAATATATTTAATAATTAATTAAATAATTTAAATTGAACTTATTTATCAAATTAATATTTATTTATTTTATTTGCAACACTTTATTTTATTAATAATAATCCAATAAAATTTATTTTGGAATCTAAACAAGACATTATTCTCCAAATTTTTTAACTCTCTTGGAATGAGCATGTAGTACTCATTTTTCACCCTCAATCTTTTTTTAGTTTATAAATAATTATTTTTAAAATAATTTAATTTATTTAAATAAAAATTTAATTTTAGATTTAAATAAAGTTAAAATGATAATTGACCTAAATTATAGAAACACAAGAATTTTGTCATATTTAATATATTTAAGGTGTTTTATCATTTAATACCACCTTAAATAATAAAATATATTTTTAAAGAGGAAGACGTTTTTTTTATGTTTAACAATATTTGAACATTCTCGTTTAAAGGATTTGTTTAATTGAATTTTGATTAAATAAATTATTATGTAAAATTGTTTTAATTAATTAAATAACTTTAAACATAAGATAAAACAAAAATAATAAAGTTCTTTTACAAGAAAATGTTTTTATTTTGATATTAATTATTTTTTTAATTATTTTTTTAAATTTGTTAATTAATTAGTTTTAACTTTAGATTTAATAAAATCTTTTAAGAATAATCATTTGTTTTATTTATTTATTTATTTTCTTTAACATGATTTTGTAGGAAAGATGGAGAAAACCGTGTGGATGATATTTGAAGAGTTTGAAGTTGTGTTGGAAAGATCTAGAACCTCTTGAAGTGCAAATTCAAAGACCAATGGCCTAAGGTGGTGGGAGAACCTAGAAGGTCTCTCCCAACCGTGAGCAAGGAAAAATGACTTGGTCATTTTTAATTAAAAACAATCCCTTGAGAATTGGCATGATCCCTTGAGACTTGGACATTTAATTAAATAAATTTTATTGACAATGTCATGAGGAGCCTTCCTCTTGATGTAAGGGGTAAATGGTCCTTGGGCACTAGGATTTCTCACGAATTCCCTATAAATACCACCCTTAGCTCCTAAAAAATGACACATTTTTCATCCCAAGTACTCATAGGTTGCTTCATTTTTTTAAATCCAAACAAAAGATTCAACTAGTGTGAATGTGTCACAAGTATTTTGCTAGCAACCCCATTATAAGCTCTCTCTTGATTTCATTTTTATTTTAATGTTCTTTTTCTTATAACAACCATCTTTGCATGCTTTTACATTTTGTTGTGTTTGAGTTTTAATTTTATGCATCTTTGTTTTGTAAATATGTAAATAATAATAATATAACTTACAATGTAAGTAAATAAAACATATCAAAAAACAAATAAAAAACATAAAAAAATTTAAACCAAAACTTGGTCCAAGAATTGGCCACTTGTAAACTTGAATCTTCCTTAGTTGAATGCGTCGAATGCAAACCCTTGACCAAGAATCTTTCCAAAAACCTTAAAAACTAACCAAAAAAATATATAATTTGTTTTAGATTATTAATTTTGATTTTTTTTATGAATGTTAGAATTAGGTTTTTAGTTTATATAAATGTTCATATATGTGTTAATAACTGTTGTAGAAGTTTTTGTGTAAATTGGGATCCAATTGGATCACTGAAAAATAGTTAGATAGGGTTAGGTCGAAAACCAGAAGAACAACCAACATCTCTACTGTAGCGACGCTTAATACCCACAAAATAGACCAGATGCTAATCTAGGACCAAGAGTCTGCATCTCTTGCTGCTGAAGGCTGTTGCCGCTGTCTGTTGCACCCGATACTAATTCATGACGGAGAGCATACACATGTTACTATTGAAGGCTGAGACCGCTGTCTACACTTGATGGCCAAAGACCAAAGCTAGTTGCACCCGAGGATCGAAGCTAGATGCACCCGAAGAGTAGTACTTTTTGCATCCAAGGACTGATGCTTTCTGCACCCGAGGACCGAAGCTTTCTACACCCGATGACCAAGGACAAATATTTTTCGCACTCGAGGATCGAAGATCGAAGCTTGCTGCACCCAAGAACCATTATTTTTCGCACCTGATGACCGAGGACTGATGTTTTCACACCCGATACTTTCCGCACCCGAGGACCGAGGACCGAGGACCGAAGCTTGTTGCACCTGAGGACCGATGACCAAAGACCGGTACTTTCCGCACCAGATGAAACAATGACCGATAATGTTGCACACTACTCGACCAAGATGTAGATTTATGACCGAGTTGGGTTCACACCTCATCTAAATATCAGGTTTTACGACCGTGGAGGCTAAATATATATATATATATATATATATATATCTTTGTCTTGTCTAGGCTAGGTTTTCATTTTGGTCTTGTCTAGGTTAGGCTTTATTTGTGTAAGTTTGTAAATAATGTGATCTTAGAGTAGTATATAAATTATTTAACATTGTAAAGTGTAAGATATTTTATGATAATGGCCAAAATTAACTAGTAGAGACCTTATGGGCAATGTGAGACATAGATTCTAAAAACTATTTCTCATACGTAACCAAACACCGAACTCATTTTTCTTAATTTCTTATTTTTTATAAATTATGTGGCGACTCTTTAGTCGTGAGAGTAATTAAATTGAAAAAAAAATAAAAGTAGGTATATGACGACTTCCCTTTACAAACTCTTAATCTCTCCTAAATTCTACGGGAATGTAAGTTATTAAGTTATCTATAAAGCGTCAGTTTTTAAAACTTTTAATTTTCCAAACCTTAAAAATAATTCCCCTTACACTTTTTCCAAAATGATGCATTTTTCAAACTTTAGAAAGATCCCAAAAAATATCTTCAAGTTGTCGATTCGACGTAAACAATCGATCACAAAACTGTATATGATTATTAAATTATTTTTGTAGGCTAGAGATTTATTTACTTAAAAATATAAATTGGAGATCGAAAATGAGTATTTAAAGAATGTCCATCTTCGAAATGTTTGGAGGAAATTTTTGTTTTAGTAAAACAAATCTCCAACCTTACCAATAAGCACTTCATTTGAATCTCCAAATTTATTATTTTTTTCGGACTTGTTTGGTTCATGAAAACAATCACACGATAGAGAGATAAAACTTGGTGACACTCATATTCAGGATATTTCCAACATTATGTTTGTATGACGTTTGTTGGAGGATTAAGATTATAACGACTATCTATTTTGTTAATCTAAAAACAAGACAACATTTGATTTTATACCCGACGAAGGCTTAGTTTGTCTACTTAAATTAAGAACCTAAAAATATTATAGTATTTCACTTAACTTGTTTACTGAAGTAAAAATATGAAATTTTTTGCGTTTGACTTACGTTGTCCACTTAAAATATGAACCTTGAAATGATTCTACATTTTACCCGACTGTGGTTTAGTTTGTCCACTTAAGTTAAAGTTCCACATGTTTTATTTAGCTTGTCTAGTTAAGCTAAAATTTTCGCGTCTCATTTAGATTGTCCACTCAAGCTAAAGTATTATGCATTTGATCTGGCTTGTCTACTTAAGCTAAGAAATTGAAACTTGTAAAACTCTTACGTTTGACTTAAACTAAGAAACTACAACTTCTAACTCACTTTGTTCGCATAACTAAGAACCCTAAAGTATATATGTTATTGACCACCTAGGGCTTAATTTATCCACTTAAATTAAGAAGCTTGAATATTTTTCGTGGTTGACTTAACTTGTCCATTTAAGATAAGCATTAGGTGTTATAATAGGTGTTATAATATATTATATTATTAATATAATATATTTCGTAAAAATATTTGTTAAAATATTATTTAGTAGCATTTTCTTATTATACATTATTGTATATATAGATATGTAATTTATTGAATTATATATATAAGGAATAAATCTCTTTCATGGTATAAGAGCTTTATGGAAATCCTTTATTATTATTTTTTTCTATTCCGTACATTTGCGTTGCACACATTTTCTTCCTCTATTGCTATTCATTTTATTTTATATTTTCAAATTCTATGGCTACTTCCAAATCTTCGTCCACCGATCATTGATGTATCCAACATTAAGAGTCTTATTTCACTCGGATCATTGATGTATCCAACCTCAAGAGCCTTATTTCTATCACTATTGAGATGGAGAATGTCCCATAGATTTTTAGGGTGGCAACACAACCAACCTGGAGGCCGTACATTTACGTTAGATGGTAGTAAGAACGGCTTATGTATTGGTGGTAGAAGCAACGACAATCACAATAGTGTCTAACAAAAACATTGACCAAATTCTCAACCACTGTTTAATATGTACGTGGGACAACATAGGGCTCTTCCTCCGTGGATATAGTGGGTCGTGTCACCGTGTCATTATCCATCCAACTCGTGAAACTGCTCCCCTCCATCAACAACAACATGATCACATTGGCCTACGACCTCGACAACAGGCTTATTCTCCAATTACATATAATCCAATAAATATTGGGACTACTATGGTGTAAGCACTAAAAATCTACATAACCAATTTATAAATTTTAAAATAATTATTTTAATTATTTTGAATAATTAAAATCAAAATAATTAAAACCAATGCCAAAGCCTAATCAATCAATTAATTTGATTACTTGTTGTAATAATTAAATACTAAACTAAGTAAAGACGGCCAAAGAAAATAAATAAAATAATTTGGGATAAATGTTTTATTCATTTTGTCTCAAATTAATTTTAGAAAAATTAAAAGGGATTAAAATAAATAATTTAGGACAAATATTGTATCCATTTTATCCAAGTAAATTATTTATTAAACCCATAAATGTACAAAAATAAAATAAATTGGCAAAATATATGTCATATTTATTTTAATTTTTTTTGTATATTTTAAAGAACAAAGTCAAAAGGGTGAAAGAAAAATCAATTTCAAATAAATTCTTAAGGATAAAAAATGAAGAAAAATCCTCTATAAATGAAACCCTAAAGGAACGGCAAAATTCGTGATCGACACGATCGACAAAACAACGTTATGCACAATCGACATGTTAGTCGCGCAAAATTCAGTCGGTTATGGGAAACGTGGTCGGAGTCACAATCGTAAGCAGGTCTGGCACATTCAACACATCGAAGGAAATCGTCTAAGGTTATAAGTTGCGAAATCAAGAAGCATCGGTTAGGGTTTAAACAAGGTCGAGAAAAGGGTCGCGAAGTCTTTGTCTGCGATTGTTTGAGGTTGGTCAATGTTCGGTCTTAGTCTGTTGCACAAGGTATTCTGGTATTATATTACTCTGTTTTATATTTGCTCTATTTGTTGCATAATTTTGTTCTTTTACAATAATGAGAAGAAAAAAAAGTAACAAGGCAAAGAAAGTTCAAAATTTTGATCGGGAAGGTACAAAGGATACTGCTGGATCTGAAATCAGTTGGAAAGCAAAGGAAAATGTATATAAAACTATATAGGAAAACAATAAAGGTAAATAACCAGTTAATGTTCAAAGTTCCGGTGAAGCTAAAGCAGAAAAACAGGAAAAAAAATGAGGGAATATGGAGGGGTGGGTACAACGAAATAGGAAATCTCTTTGGGCTTCAAAATCAAATCACAAAGTTACTGATGCATACAAAGAAAAGAGAGATTATGCTCAATAAAGATAAAATCCAACAAACAAATATCCAATTGAATGTACACTACCTCCAGCATTGGAATTTACTAAAGAATGAAGAATAAGAAAAGATAGTTAACTGATCTGTGAAAAAATGAGGGAGCTAATGAAGTCCCCAAAATCAAAGACATACACTATCATGAGCAATTCTAGTTGAAAGATAAATAAAGTCTGGAAAAATAATATAGAAAAGAATGTAGAGGATCATGCATACAAATGTCAAATTTACTTGGTTGAGTTTAAAACAAAAGTCGATATTCTCGACTCTCCTTTTGAATTTAAATTGTCCACTGAAGTGGAGGAGAAATGAGTCAAAGAATGGGAAAATGTAGTTGTTGAGAACTACATAGGAAAAAATCGTGTATCTTTCTCAGTCACCAAGGAAGCACTAATGAAACAATGGGAGCAAAAGGGACTAGAGAAGGTTTCTGCAAACATCAATGATCTCTATTTTCTTCCATTCAAAAAGGAAACAAACATGGATGATATTATGAAAATTGGGAAAACTTATATTGGATCCAACTGTATAAAGTTGGAGAGATGGTCTGAAAAATTAAGCCTTTTAAACAAGTCAAAGGAAATCTCCTCAATATGATTCAAACTTAAGAACATCCCAGTAAACATGTATAATACAAAAACTCTAAGTCACTTTGCTAGTCTATTGGGGAAATCATTATATATGGACTCAGTTA
Source organism: Impatiens glandulifera (assembly GCF_907164915.1). NCBI lineage: Eukaryota > Viridiplantae > Streptophyta > Magnoliopsida > Ericales > Balsaminaceae > Impatiens > Impatiens glandulifera. Next base: position 21,970,060 of record NC_061864.1, read on the forward strand.
TAGAACCTTACTTTTGCTAGAATAAGCATTGAAGTGCATCCTTAAAGTACACTACCAAAGAACATGACAATTATTAATAGGAAGGGAAAGTCCACCGTCATAGAAATCTCATATGAATTGAGGTCAAACAAGTGTGTTTTCTACCATACTTTCCGACATGTTATTACTAAATGTGCAAAAGTAATTGAGGAAGATTAGAAAATCACGAAATCGTAGAAAAATAAAAGCAGGAAAATGAAACGGAATAATCAAGAATGGAAGAACATATTTTGTAAGTCAAGTAGAATGATAAAAAAGACAAAAATGAGGAAAATGCAGAAAAAGAAAGCAAGGAAGATTTAGAGAAATAATAAAGCAATGAAATTTAAGAAATAGAGTTTGCTGAAGAAGTTTATTCTGAAGACAAGAAAGAGAAACAAACAAAAGAAGAAGAAAAATAATAGAGGAGAAAAGTTAGGAGGAAATTAGAGTTGTTGATCCTTAAATCCGCAAAATTGAAGTAGAACATTGATAAAATATATGAAATTTTGAAAAACAATTCCTTTTATTAGATCAGTACAGGTTCATATAGAGGTAAGCTAAACAATGAGAGCAGAAATACATCATCATCTGCTACAATTCAATTATATTTCGTGAAATACAAGCGATGAAATGGACGTGGAAGAAAGCAACTTGGCCTACAAGGCGAATATGGAAATAACAACAAAGATTGGGAACGTTAATTGTAATCTTTGATTGTACTTTTGTTTGATTGAAACTATTCAGAAACTCTGTGGTCGTTTGTTTGTCATCTTATAATCAAAGCTAAGGTTTGTCTAGTTTTGATTCTTGACCCTCCCACTTTTTGGGCTTCTTAATGAAATAGTGTTAAACTGTTTTCTCAAAAAATAATAATAGTAATAAATCTTTAATCAGGTGTAGCCGAAATCCAGAAGAAGCGTTACAGTCAAAACTACAGCCTTCAGATAGGCATTGGATTCTCGTCTAACGCCCAAGAGCTACCTACGTCGCCCGCTGCAACGGAGCAAAGACGCGCTCGTGAAGCATGGGATCGACTAGCGCGCATCAGCGCTGTTAGCCGAAACACAATGTACCACAGACAGAACGCAGACGGAACGCCAACGGAGCATTCGCGTCCGAGTTTTTACCTGAAAAGACGCCTTTTCGAGAGTCGTCGTCTTCATCGTGACATTAAGCAGATAAAAACAACAGTCCTCTTTGATTTTTCAGCAGTCACCTTAGTTTTCCTCCTTCCATTCATGTTTGTCTACAAGATCATAAACTTTGATGGTAAGAAGTTGTCCAAGAGTACAGTAAAGAAAACCTTGGGGAAGAACACGGACGCAAAAGAAAATACTTGGGATTCTCCTTGGGTAATGAAGTTAGTGTTTTTAATGGCTACATCAACAAAAAAAAGAAGAAAAATGCACACCTTGAGAAGGCAGAGGTTTGACTGGATCAAGGAATTCAATAGCAACTTTATTGGGGACATACCAAAATAGCATAGATGACTAGTAAAAAATGTGTTTTTAACGGCGAAATTTTACGGCAGTATTTAAAACCGTAGTTAATATATTATTTTTAATTGTGGTATATAAAACCGCTTTTAAATATCTTATCATTAATTACGGTATATAAAACCGCCTTTAAAAGTCTTACATTTAACTGTGGTATATATAAAAACCGTAGTTAAAAGTCTTATTTTTAACTGTGGTTTTTTATACCGTAGTAGTTAAAGTCTTATCTTTAATTTATGTTGCAGTTATATAGATTCACGTCTATTTTAAGTTTTATTATTTTAAAATTTTATTGAGATAAGTTTCAAAACAATATATTAGATAAGTTAATTAAAAATATATACTTGTAAAATATTTTTTTATCAAACATTAATTCCATAAACACACCTTAACTGAATTAACAATAAAGAACCGAAATAATAAAATATTATAGTGAGAATAAATAAAACTTTATATCCTTCACACTTGATTTAATTTATAAATAATTCTAAAAATAATTTTAAATTTTATTAATATTTTTCTCTCACATAATTAATGACTAATTAAATAATAAATTAATTTATCACTAATTACTTTTATAAAATAATATATATATATATATATATATATATATTAAGATAAAACATTTATTATTTTTTAACCTTTATAATTTGGTATGTACTATTATATTTTTTAAGTCAAATAAATTTTAAAAATATAAAAAACTAGTTATTTTATTTCATTTATATTATTAAAATATGTTTAATGAAGATTTGATATTGTCAATACTATTTTCTTATTAATTAATAGAGATAAATAGTTATCAAATATTTATTTAAATTTTTTGTTGTATTAATTTTTAAACTTATATTCTAATTAAATTAATAAAATAATGTAATAAATATATATTAACAAATATTAAGACTTTTAAACTTTAATGAAAGTAATTATAACCTATGTAGTTCCAAGTATATACTAGTATATTTATTAATTAAAATAAAATATTAAAAATAAATATTTAGTTTTAAAAAGTGATTTTCTTCCACCAAATTTTCACCTCATTATCTCTTTTATATATATATATATATATATATATATATATATATATATATATATATATATATATATATATATATATATATATATAATTTATTTTTTTAATAAAAGTAAGTTAAAAATAGATATTGATTTAATTTTAAGAAGCTAAATAAGATTATTTCTTTACATTATTTTAAAATTTTAATTAGAATATAAGTTTAAAAAAGTGACTGAGTCAATAATTATATATTATTATAAATTAAAATATTAACATATTATATCGGTTAAATTTAAATTAAATTTAGTTTCATAATTTTATATACAATTAGTTTATAAATAATATTAAAAATAATATTAAATCTTATTAATATTTTTCTTTTTCACTAATTTAATAGACTAATTCATCATTAATTATTTTATAAAATAAAATTTAAATTAATAACACAATTGTAATTTATAAATTTATATTTATATATAACAAATGTCTTATACAAATTAATTTGTTATATGCATTACAATTATATAAAGATTTTAAATCTTTTTTTATTTAAGATTAGTTAATGTAATTATCACATTCATATTAAAAATAATTATTTTTTATTTAAGATTAGTTCATGTAAATGGTAAATAATTTAATCACATTTACAATATTATATCTAAATTTCAAATAATATAATATATATATATATATATATATATATATATATATATATATATATATATTATATTCATTTTAATTGAAGATAATTTTTTTTTATCATTTTAATCAAAATTTATATTTAAATTATGTCTTTTATAAAATAATATATAAATATATCTTAATATATTAAGATAAAATATTTATTATTTTTATATAAACCTTTATAAAATTTGGTATTCACTATTATTTTTTAAGTGAAATAAATTCTAAAAATATGGATAATTAGTCATTTTTATCTTAGATTCTTAAAATATGTTTAATGGAGATTTGATATTTTCAAGATTATTTTTTTTATTGATTAACAGAGATAAATTGTTATCAATTATTTATTTAGCATTTTTTAACTTATATTTTAATTAAATTCCTGAAATAATATAATATAATAAATAAATATTTATATATATATATATTAACATTATTAAGAATTTAAACCATAATGAAATTAGTTATAACCACTACTATATTTATTATTATAAAATATATATAGTGATTAAGTCAATAATTATATATTATTATAAATTAAAATATTTACTTATTATATTGATAAAAAAAATTTAGTTTCATAATTTTATATACATTTAGTTTATAAATAATACTAAAAACAATATTAAATCTTATTAATACTTAATCACTACAAATTAATTAATTCATAAAATAAAATTTTAATTAGTAACAAAAGTCTAATTTATAACTTTATATTTATATAGATAACAAACATCATAAAAATTCGGTAATTTGTACTGTGCATCACAATTACATAAATATTTTTATTTTATTTTTATTTAAGATTAATTTTATATTAAATAATTTAATCATATTTAGCAATAATATATCTAAATTTCAAATAATATAACATTAATATATATATATATATATATATATATATATATTATTCATATATTTTAATTGGAGATAAACTCTCTATCATTTTAATAAAAATTTATATTTAATTACTTTTATAAAATTATATATATATATATATTAAGATAAACTCTTTATCAAATAAATTCTAAAAATATGGAGAACTAGTCATTTTTATCTCATTTACATTCCTAAAATATTTTAATGAAGATTTGATCATTTTAATGATTATTTTATTATTGATTAATGGAGGTAAATTGTTATCAATTATTTATTTAGCATGTTCTATTTGTTTTTTAATTTAGTTTAAACTCAAAGGTATTTAAAATTGTAATTTGTTTAATTATTAAAAATATTTCTGCATTTTAATTTATAAATTATAAAATACAATAAAAATATTTTTGAGTTTTAATTAATGAAAATTAAAAAAAAACAATCAAAAACTAATTAAGAAAGTGTGTGAAAGTAATTTTTATTTTATTTCTAATTTATGTTTAGGTATATATTTAGATAACTAGGATTGTTAATAATTTGGTAATCATAAGTAATAATAATAAAAGCGAAAAAATATAAGCATTGTAATACGAGAATATAAATATTTTTTATAAAAAAATATTGTATGTAAAATTTATAATTATATATCAGTTTTAATTAATAGTAGTGTTTATTTTTTTTATAATATTTATACTTATAAGTAGATAAAATAAAATTATATTTATAATTTTTAAATATGAATAAAAAAAATATAAGAATTTAATTAAAAAATGAAATGCATATAATATATTTGAATTATATAATATAGAAATTTATAAATATAATTGAGAATTATTGCATTTAATATTATGTAATTTTTAATTATATAAAATAATAAAAATATTAAGGACTTAAGGGTTATTTATTCCACTTCACCCAGTCCTCCATTTTTTTCTCCACGGTTTCACCTTCCTCTTCTTTGTGTGGAGCTTCCACCTATCGAGCACTATCAAAATTCCCTATTCTATTTCGCGCATTATATACATTCCTTATCATTATCTATATTCCATATTATCTTTCTTGCGCTTCACCTTACTCCCTAGTATATTTGAAGAAGATTTCTACCTAGCTTCACCTGGTACATTTGAAGAAGATTTATACATAATTGTAAGTACTAGTACTTTTGTTTCTTCGGCCAGCTCCTCCATCTTGGAGATAATGATTATTTGTAGGTTTGTAAAGATGCATTTATTAAGTTGTGTTATTGTGTATTAATATAAGCATGACAAGAAATTGGGTCATGAATATAATTAACTTTATTTATGAATTTTAGGTTGATCATAATGTGGTTGTCATTGATATAAATTTGAAAGAACTGAATGTTCAAGAGCTAAATTCATTTCCTCATTTTTCTCCATGATTTTATTTCAGTGATCTCTTTTGGCGTCCAATTTAAGACAAGGACAAAGAGATTTTAAGACAAGGACAAAGAGATGGAACAATAAAATTTCTTTTTCTTTGAGGGAAATTTGCAGGCGCAACATTAGCATTATGAATTCTCTCTTCTAATAAATTTATCATATGTAATTTATATCTATTTATTTAATATAGAAAATATTTTACTTAGTTTTTACTGGTTAAAAGAGAGTAAAAAAGTGTAATTTATTACTAATTGATAAATTTTTACTAATGGATAAATTTTTATTTGAATGTTTTATAGGTTCCGGAGGAAAGAAGAAAAGGAAGAAAAGTTGTTTAAAATTTTGGGATTTGATAATTTTTTTGATATAATAATTTTTATTTTGTATGAATATTATATAATTATATTTTAATGTAATTATATTTTTAGATAATATTATAATATAAAAATGTAGCGTTAATTATATAATATTATTTTGAATGATTTTATTGTTGTCAATTGACTATTAACTACACTTATAATTAACCGCTATCTTTAAACCGTAATTAGAGACAATGATTTACGATAAAAATATTGTTTTTATATATATAGCCAACTAACTATTAACTTATAAACACTATTAATTGCGATTTTTAAACAGAAGTTAAAGACTATTACTTACGGTAAAAATATTGCATTTATATATAACTAACTAACTATTAACTACGATTTTTGGCCTTTATAGCCACTATTAACTGCGGTTTTTAAACCGTTGTTAGAAACTATTACTTGCGGTGAAAATCCCGCCTTTATAAGTAAACAATTTACTATGATTTTAGGAACCGTAGTTAGAGACTATTAACTGCGGTTTTATAAACCGTAGTTAGAGACTATTAACTGCGGTTTTATAATTCGCAGTTAAAGGCTAGTATCTGCGGTAAATTTACCGCCCTTAATTGTTAAAATCTCTTTAACGGCGGAACTATTAACGGCGGTTGACTACAGTAATTTTACCGCCGTAATTATCTTTTATCAGCGGTAAATTATGCAATAACGGCGGTAAAAACCGCCCTTACATGTTACTTTTTTACTAGTGGATGGCGTTTATAATAATCCAAATGGCGTTTGGGACATGAGGATTGTAACAATTTCCACCATCACTTGCTGCATTAAAATCCCAAAAGATGGTTACTTTGTATCTATGGTAAACAATATCCTTCCATATGTCAGATATGTAGAGAAAGCTCTTGATGGTGGTCGGAAAGACATTAATCTTAGTGACGCTGCTACGGATGTGGGGTTAGATGTTCACGATTCTAATAAATTGCTTATAAAAGATATAAAGATTGGGAAAGAAGGTCATTTAAGACAAAGCTTGAAAAGTTAAGATGGTCTAAAGAACATATGGAGAAACACAGTGATAATAGACATAGAATTGCAACAACAAAGTGGATGAATAAAACAGTGGAGATTGTTATACAAAACTTGCTTTGAAAGGAATGGAGTTGAAGAGCAACAGGTGTACGAGAAAATGTGTCTAATTCACGGGTATAAAAATTTAACAGTAGTTCAATTATAGTTAATTTACTAAATTTAAGAACTATTATCAATGTCAAGAAAATGTTTAACTAAGGGATAAATTTAAGAAAATAAACACAATATCAATAATAAATTTAGTATTCTTCCCATTCTATTTTTCTTAATATTAAAAAGAACATTTAAATAAAAAAAAACTTTAAAATTTAAAAGAAAATCAGATAGTTATAATTGAGGCTTAAACTTTATTATGTATTTTCATTTTAATTTTTTATAAAATCTTTTTTAAAATTATCTTTATAATTTTACTATCCTTTTATATGAAATTATTCTTTTTATCAACTAAAATATTCTTATTTTTATTAAATTTTAATTTTAAATAAAAAAAATCAATAATTAAACTAACTAAAATTCAAATAACTTATATTTTATCTAAAAGTTTATTATTAGTTTATTAATATATATTTATTTTAATATATCTTTTAATTCATTTATTATTATTAAACATGATATTTAATAAGTTTTAAATAATATATTATACAAATAAATTAAATATATTTTAATATTGATTTAATAATTTTTTTATTAATATATATTCATTTTAATATTCCTATTAATTCTTTTATTAAATATTATATTTAATAATTATAAATAATATATTATACAAATAAATTAAATATATTTAAATTTTTATTATAAATATATATTAATTTTTAATAATTTTATTTATTATTACGTATTATTATTAAATATCATATTTAATAAATTTTAAATAATATATTATATAAATAAAGTAAATATATTTTAATATTTATTTGATAAGAAAACTAATAAAAGTTTATTCTTTATTATTATTAATATATATTTGTTTTTTATTTTTATTTTTATTTTATTATTAATATATGTTGTTTTTAACAGTTTTATTAATTTACAATTAAATTTAAGTTTTATGATTGATTAAATACTATTATAATATTTTTTTATACATGTAATAATATTTTTGATTAATTAAATTTTAGAAAAATTTTAAAATATTAAGTTATAAAATTTCATTATTTTCTAATAATAATTAATTAAAATATATAATTATATATTAATGTAATAAATATAATTTAATAATTATATTATATTTAAATAATATTATAAATGGTCAAATATTATTTTTGAAATTATTAGTTTTACTATACATAAAACTAAAATATTATTTAATTTAAAACATATATTTAAAGAAATACCATGAAAAAATATTATTAATAATAAAAGATATTTATGAATTTGAAGAACTCTAATAAATTTGCCTTTAAAACATGATAATTTTTTAAAAACTTCTTATATAAATTTTTTATTTTTATTTTCTTATATTTGATTTTCAATTAATTTCTGATAATAAATTATAATTATAAATAAATTTAATAATTAAAAAAACAAATTATTTTACAAATTTTAAAATATTATTTTTAATAATAAAGTTTTATACAAATATATTTTAATATTTATTTAATTAAAAAAATAAAAGTTTATTATTTTTTATTATTAATATATATTTATTTTAATATTTTTGTTAATTTTATTTATTATAATATATTAAAATTAAATATCTTTTATATAATATATTATATATATGATTTTAAATTGATTTTTATATTATATATTATTATAATTATATATCATATTTAATAAGTTTTAAATTTATAAATTAAAAATAATTATAATATATATTTATATATATTAAAAATATATTATATTTAATATATATTAGAATACTTAAATTTTAAATCATGAATATAATATATTTAATATTATTATAATATTTTTATGTTTAAAATTATAATTTTTATTATTTAAAATATTTTTTATCATGAAATAATATAAAATTTTAAGAATATTAATTTAGAAAATTTATTATATTCAATAATATATTAGTTAATGAAAGTATATAATTATAAATATAATTTAATAATTATATTGTAACTAAATAATATTATAAAATATATAATAATATTTAGTTAAAAAATAAGTTTTACATTATTATTTTTACTGTATATAAAATTAAAATATACTTTAAAATTATTAGTTTTACTATATATATAAAAAAAATATTACTTAATTTAAAAAATATTTTAAATTTTAAAAATAATGATCAAATGTGAAAATATTATAAAGGATGCGGTAACAAATGATATCATAATTTTTTTATATTATATTTAATTATTTTTTTTGTAAAATAATTCTTATATAACTTATTTATTTTATTTTCTTATGTTTTTTTATTTTAATTCATTTCTAAATAAAAAAATAAAAGAATTATAATTAAAAATAAATTTAATAATTAAAAAACAATTTATTTTAAAAAATTTAAAATATAATTTTTAATAATAAAATATTATACAAATATTTTAATTTTTATTTAATTAAAAAAGTTTATTATATTTTATTATTAATATTTATTATTTTATTATTTATGTTAATTTTATTTATTATTATATATTATTTTAAATATCTTTTATTATATATATTATACAAATAAATAAATTATATTTAAATATTTATTTAATAAAAAAATTAATAAAAGTTTATTATTTATTAGTATTAATATAATTATTTTATTATTTATTATTATTATTATTAATCATATTTAATAAGTTTTAAATAATTATAATATATATTTATATATATTAAAAACATAATTTCAATTAACTTAAAGTTTTAAATTATGAATCAAAGATTTAATATTTTTTATGTTTTAATATATTTTTTATTAATTAAAATATTTTTATTAAATTTAAATAATATAAAATTTTAAAATTATTAATTTAGAAAATTCATTATTTTCTAATAATAATATTAATGAATGAAAATATATAAATATAGATTAATTTAAATAAATATAATATAATATAATAATTATATTGTAACTAAATAATATATAAAATATAATATATAATTAGTTAGAAAATAAGTTTGAAATTATTATTTTACTGTATATAAAATTAAATATATTTTAATTAAAATATTATTCAAAATATTTAAATTAAAATAATTATTCAAAATATTTAATTATTAGAATTTAATATTTAATTTTATTAATATATTTAAATAATTAAAATATATTTGTGAATATTATTTAATCTAAAAAATATTTAAAGGAAATGACCCATATAAAAAATATGGTAAGAATTCCCTAAATGACGAAAAGACAACTATGGGCATATTCATTGATGATAGTAAATTCATAAAATTTCAGTATTTTTCTGTAAAGCAACTTTTCTTATCTCAAATACATAGAAATCAAAATTTCCTTTGCAAGAATACTTATTCTGTTTTATATTTGAGGTTTAGGATTGAGTTATTTAGAAAAATTAATGGAAATAAAAATGAATTTTAGGTCATTATTTTGAGGGAGATGATATTTTTGATTAAAAAAAAAGTTTAAAAGTATGTATATATAAATACTATAAAAAATAATAATTTTAAAATAAATGGTATTTTAATATTTTATTAATAATTAAGTAATGTAATAGATAAAAATAAAATGATGTTTAATTTTATTTGAGTTATTTTAATAACCCCAACAGAATGAAATACACCTCCATTCTAAAACTCTTCCCATTCTCAAGCTAGGATCTAGTCTCGTAGGGGAGTTTCAATCCCCCAAGCAAAGAGATGAGTTCGTTCTATTATGCTAGTATCTAAGATTAGTATTTTTCTTCATTCTAAAACTCTTTCCAATTCTATATTTTAATAACCATCTCATATCATTATAAAATTTTCCTCCTACATCCTCACTTCAACCAACGGTGTACGATGTTATTCGGCCATGTCACTGAGGCGTGATTGGTTGATCTATTTAGTTCCTTTTAGCGCTAGCTTTTCTTCGGAATGATGGAAAGAAATGAGGTTTACCCTAAGTCTAGGTTCAATGTATCCATTTAAAATATCCCCTTATTTAAGGACGAATTGTGCCATCCGAAATTGGTTGATATCATGCCGTACTTATCTTTTTGTGTGCTCCGCCTAGGAGGGGAAGCAACGAAGGATCTAGTGGTAGACGCAACTCGTGCACTTATTTAGAAAAGATGTATCTACAGAAGTTATGTTATAGAATCCCTTGGCTTACTTAATCTCGAATCTAATACCTAATCTCGAATCTAATTGTATAGATGTTTTCCTATCTTTTGAGATGATGAACAAAGTGGAGTTCTATATCATAGACTTTGGGGATTGCCCCGTACAGTTTTTAGATTAATATGCGTGGGAAACGTACTAAACTAATTGACTTTAAGAGTCGGCACTTTAGTTTGCTTCACAAGGAAACTAAAGAAAAAAAAATATAATATTCACGGATTAAGGGCCCGGTGCTTGGTTAAGCATTAAGAAGGGGTCATAGCAGCTATGTCCTATGCGCCTATCTCAAGGATAATCGCTACTCAAATGTAATTGGACAGTTGTTTGTGAAGGTATGTTACATATTGCATTTTGAGTTCAAAATTCTTTTTTTTTTTGTATATCTTAACCCTATGTCTAATCTAAAGGATTAACCACTCTAAGCTTTATTAGATTTAGACGAAGGTAGATATTTAAGCCAACTAGAATTCTTTGAATCTTTTTTTTAATTAAAGGAGAGCTAGAATGACATCCAACAACCATGGCCCCCCGCTTATAACTCTAAGCGCTTATAGAAAATTCTTGAGTCTAATCTTTGAATAACTGTAGGCTTAGTTTAAAGGTGACTTTAAACTCTTAATAGGTTTTCATTAGACAAAAGACGATATAATGAAACATCAAAAAACA